>NC_045453.1:36916333-36957872 GCF_002776525.5 Piliocolobus tephrosceles
CCCCCGCCACCTCTCAGAAGGAGAGACCCCCGGGTGGGAAGGAAAGGGCTGCCGATGTGGGCCGGTGCTGCCAGGCTTTCAGAGGCGAGCTGCCACCCACCCACGGAGTCGGACCCCCGGGCAGTAACGGGAGGGCGGCAGTGTCCCGCTCGTTGCCGTTCCCCGCACCCCCCTAGGAAGCTCCATGGGGAGGGGAGGGCCCTTTTGCACACCGAGTTCTTGGGAGGCTGCCTTCCCAACAGCCGGTAAGTCCTTCCTGGAGTGCAGCGCCCTCAGAAAAGCCCCCGTCTTTGGGGAGGCGCTCTGACTACCCAAGGGCGCCCATGCACAACGTTCCTGTCAGCACCAGAGACTTTGAATGCCTTTATGGGACAAGGGGGTCTTCGTGTTTCTGTCCTCACTCGCAAACCAACTCTGGCACAAGGCAAAGCTGACACGGGGGGGAGAGAGCAGAGGCCCTGGACAGAGCCCACAAAGAGAAGGGGGAGCAGGGATGCGGAGGCTGTGGCCTCCTCCCTGCCCACCTCAGGGCCCCTGGGGAGAGGGCTGGGACCCGCAGGGGCTGTCTGGCTCCCCTGCCCAGCCCAGGCCACCGCTGCAGCAAGAGGCAGGGCCGACCTGGGTCCTTCCCGCTGGCCCCTCCCTGGCCCCTCTGACCTGGGGAGGGCCGGGTTCCAGAGGAACGTCCAGCTTCCTGAATTTTCACTGTCCCCTCCCACCCCATCAGGAGGGGATCTCGCCTCCAGCGCTGAGGTCTCCCTCTGGACGTCCTCCCCTCCCACTGCCACACATGGTTCTACTGGAGGAGTGTCGGGTGTCCCCAGCAGCCCTCCAGGCAGGGTCAGAATCCCCCCACCTCACAGCACATCTCCTCATAGCCTGCCCTCCACCCACCACCGTGCTGGGAGCCCCATGAGTAGAGGCCACAGATCTTGGTGACCTTGAGCCTGTGTGGCCAGAAGCTCTTGGGTCTCTGTCCCTGCCAGCCTCGCTAGGCCACATCCAGCCTGTGATATGAATGGGGGGACCCCATGTGGGCCTTGCAGTGCCCCTCAGAGGCTGTTCCTGAACTGTCCCCAGGGGCGCTCCTGCCCTGAGGCCAGCACCCCCACAGGGTCACTCCCACCGAGGGCTGTCGCCGTCGGTGTCCAGCCCTCCCCAAAGCCCCACATCACAGTCTGTCTTGACGCCCATCGTCCCAGCATGCGGGGCTGGGTCTCCCAGTCTGGCCTCCAGGTCTCCCCTCACTCCACTTTGCCCCATGGGTCTAGCACCTCATTCACAGACACTGAACCAGTGCTGGCTAATGGGGGGCCCTTGGGGCACCAGGAGGTGTGGCCTCTGGCTTTTCTGGGGAGGCAGGCAGAGTTGTGGCCACAGGGATGGATGGGCTTACAGGCCTCTGCCGGGTGGTGCTAGTTCCCCTTCAATCTCAGTGTGGGTGGCTGGACCCTTGGCCAAGTCTCAGTGTGGGTGGGCCTCCTGGGCAGCTGGCAGGAAGGTGCAGGGGGGGTGGGGAGCTGTGTGAAGACCCCCAAAGGGCTGCCACTTGGCAGAAGCTCCCTCTGCTCACAACCTTAGGGATGGAGTCTGGGGTCACCAGGGCCTGCCTCAGCCTGGGCAGTGGCTGGTCACTGGGGCCTGGGAAAGAGGTCCTCAGGGTCCTCTGCAGCAGCCCTCACATGTTGGGAGGGATTTGCAGTTCCCTGGGGGCTCTGCTTGGTCCTCTGCCACCCCTGAGAGCCCAGAGTCACTGGAGCTGCTCTAAACATAGTGGCAGGCAGTGTCCGGCATGACCTCATCGCCTCCTCGTCCCCTACAACACCCACCAGCAGCCGCCTTGCCTGGCGCCAGCCAATGACCCACCCTCTTGGCTGGGCTGTGCGACTCAGGTGTCCGGCTGTCATGTCCTGTGAGCCAGGGCTGGGTGGGGAGCCTCCTGGGTGCTCCTTTCCCTCCGCATGGCAGGGAGGAGGCCGGCAGCCCCGGCCCAGTGTCCAGATGGGACGAAATGGGGGTAGAGACCACAGTCAGGGTGGCGTGATCTGGAGTCACAGGGCTGGGGGGACTCTCCAGGGCGGTACAGGGGATGGTGTGGGTGTGGCCAGCTGTGCTGAGGGAGGGGCATCCGATGTGTGTCTGTGCGTCTGTGTGTGGCCTGTGTCTGTCTGTCTGCCTGGGTGTGGGGTGAGGGGGACTCTAGTGCTGGAGGCTGCCCAGGGCATTGGGAGCCAGGCAAGCTGGACTCCCCTAGGAAGAGATGAGGACCCATAATAGGTCCAGGACCATGGGTCCTGCTCTGTGAAGTTTGGAGGGTCCCCAAGGCTTCTCTGGCCACTGAGCTTGGGCCCCAGCCTTCTCCAAAGGAGGGCAGGCAGTTCATGAGTCTAGGGGCATTCCTCTGCCTCTGGAACCCCACCTCAGTCTATCCTGGACCAGGTGGGCTATGGCTCACCCTTGGGAGGGAGCCTATCTGTAGCCCCCAAACCCCAGTCAGAAAGGCAGAGTTTGGGGGCAAACTTTCTCTACAAGGGTGGGACTGGCCTGGGCACTGAGTGGACACTGTCCTGCCTACCACCTGCCCCTCTCCCTCAGCCTAGACAGGAACCCCGGCCTCCAAGTGAGGCCTGCAAAGGATGCTGGGTAGTCCCCCTCGGTGGCTGTGGGTGGGGGCTTGGCTTGGCATGGCTCCGGGCCGGGATGGCGGGACCTCCCAGGCACTGCCTGGGCACAGACCTCCCAGGCTCCCGCCAGCCCAGCCCCTGCGGCTGCAAGAGCAGCAAGGCTGGGACCAATTACCGAGTCCGAGGGGCCTGGACCCTCCTGCTCCTCAAGGGTGGAGGTGGGGGTTCCTGTTGGATGCAGTTTCAGGTGGAGGGGGCTCTCTGGCCTCCCGAACTTTGGCTGTCTCCAGTTCAGATCCTACCTTCTGCCCACAGCTGAACACCTCTTCCGCAGGGAGCCCCCAGCCTTCCAGCCACTGTCCTCGAGAGACGGCAGCATCTTGGTGTCCTGTCTGCGGCCTTGGTGGGCTTCCTTCGGAACTCACTGAGACAGGTCTGGCTCCTCGGGAGCTCTGTATTTAGTGGGCCTTGTCCTGGAGTTGCGGCTCCAGGCCTAGTGAGACATGGCAGAGGCCAGGGCAGGGAGGGTGTGAGGCTGGGGTGAGGGTCTCTGCGGAGGCCGCCCGATGCCTCAGAACCAGGTGGACACCGTTGTGTGCATGTCCCTCTTGGCCAATGACAGGTCCGGTTCAGGTGGCCCTTGCCCAGGGACAGAGGCTTCTCCTGGCTCCGTGCCTTCCAGCTCTCAGTCCTGGTATGCACAGTGTCACTGGGCTTCTGATAGCTGCCAGCCTCAACTCTGGGAGAGGGCAGGTGGGGCGGCAGGAGGTGCCTGTGCTTTCCTGGGCATGAGCAGGCATGAGAGGTGCACGTGCTCACCTGGGCAGCGCCTCTCAACTGTTAGGTGTGGGGTTAGGGTTCACCTGACGATTTGCCACAGTCCAGTGGACCCGAGAGTTGCATGCAGAGCTGGGTGTCAGTGCAGACTGGGGAAGGGTCTGAGGGTGTGGGTGTGGGGGGCTGTGCCGGGGCCTGCAGACTGGGGTGTGCGATGCGAGTGGGGAAGGGTCTGAGGGGGTGTGGTGCGAGTGAGGCGCTTTTGTAGTCTGAGGGGTGATGTGCCAGTGTGGTGTCAGGGTCTCTTCTACTCTGGGTGCTAAGGGCCAGCAGGACTGAGAGGGGTGGGGCCTTCTCTGGGTCGAGGGCCACAGGGGGGTGGTGGGGATGGGAGTGCTAAATGCACAGGGTGGGGCTGGGCTGCAGGCAGCAGATGTCCTGTGGACAGTCAGGGTTAGGTCACCTGCGATGAGCGGGGCTTCCTAGGTGTTCCCAGGGCCCTGGTGATGTGGAAGCTGTTCTCAAATTCTGGGGTGTTGTGCTGTGGTGGGCATGTACCTAGGGTGTTATCAAGGGCTGTGCCCACGTTTAGGGGCACTGGACAAGAGTCGGGGTGTCAGAGCAGCTGCTTGAGCTCTGCAGGGACCATCATGTGGCCCTCGGGGTATCCTGCCCTAGGGGCAGCTGCAGGGCCACTTGTGTCCCTGGGTGTTGCTGCCTGTTGTGCAGCCTTCCCAGTGCTGTTTGTTGATGGGGGGGTTCCATGGGAAGCAGGCTGGTGGGCTGGGCTGCTCTGGGTTTCTGAGGCAACAGCAGGGAGGGGCCAGGAAACTGCAGCTCAGGAAGGAAGGCTGGCCTTGCAGGAGGAGGGAGCCTGGGGCCAGCTTAGGCTGAGCAGGCGCCAGACATTCTGTCCTGCGGCCCTGGCCCCCACTGGCTGGGAGCTCCTGCCCAAGTTCTACTGGCCCCACCCTTGTCTCCACCTCCATGCTTGTACGGCTGCCTTTATTCAGACCTTGGTGGCTTGGGCTTGGGTCTGTGGGTGACCTGGTCCTGTGCTTATGTGAGCCCCGGTCCCTTTGTGGCTCTGTAGAGGCCCAAATGGGGCTCTCGGTGTACCCTGCACTGTGGGGCATGTGTTAGCACACTCCGGTCCCCAGGGTCCCTGGAGGGCAGTGTCCACTCTGACTGCCCTGTCCTGGGCTGGCCCAGCCTCCTCCTTCCCTGCCAGGTTGGGTAATGGGGAGAGGGAGAACACCCTCAGGGGTCATCTGTCTCCCAGCCACGGAGGGGCACTGCAGGACTGGACGCCTGCAGCTGTGTGTTTCTTTCTGTTGCTTGTCCTGGCATTGGTGACAGCCAGCTGGGGCTGCCACATGGGCTAGAGGAGCAGGCCTGTGTTCTGGGGGCTCATCCACCCCTTCTTGCTCAGGGACTGGCAACATCTATCCGTCCATTTGTTCTTGGGCAGCTGCTGTGTAGCAGACCCTGTATTAGGGGTTAGGAATTTGGCAGAGAACAAAACAGACAGGTCCCCGCCTGTGGGAAGCTTCCATTTTGGTGAAGAGACAGACAGTCAACAAATCCACAAACAGGCCAGTGGCTCACGCCTGGAATCCCAGCACTTTGGGAGGCTAAGGCGAGTGGATCACCTGAGGTCAGGAGTTCGAGACCAGCCTGGTCAATATGGTGAAACCGCCGTCTCTACTTGAAAAAAAAAAAAAAATTAGCTGGGCGTGGTGGGCTCCTGTAGTCCCAGCTACCCCGGAGGCTGAGGCATGAGAATCGCTTGAACCCGGGAGGCGGAGGTTGCAGTGAGCCGAGATTGCACCACTGCACTCCAGCCTGGGTGACAGGGTGAGACTCTGTTTCCAAACAAAAACAAAAGCAAAAAACAAAAATTAGCTGGGCGTGGTGGCACATGCTTGCAATCCCAGCTAGTAGGGAGGCTAAGGCACAGGAATTGCTTGAGCCTGGGAGGTGGAGGTTGCAGCGAGCCGAGATCGCACCACTGCACTCCAGCCTGGGCGACAGAGAAAGACTGTTTCAAAAAACAAAACTGAAATAAAACAAACCTAACCAAAAACAAATCCACAAACAAGCCAGAACTTGGGGTGCCAGGTGTAGGGAGGGGGCTGTCTCAGGGTCACGCATGGATTTTGCCCTTGGGGGTTCAAGGGAGGGGTCTTTTCACAGAGGGAGGAGCATGTGCCAAGGCCCTGGGGCAGGGAAGTCTGCTGGCATGAGTGGAGCAGGGGGTGCAGAGAGGAGGGGATGAGGCTCAGAGGGAACAAGGGCTGAGTGGGGTCTGGGAGAGTCTTGCATTTTCTTAGTGAGATGGGACCTTGGGAGGTTCTGAGTAGAGCATGATCTGCCTCAGCTCAGCTGCTACGTGAAGATGCGGCTGTGCAGGGCAGGAGGGACGGGCTCACCGCCAGCGGAGAAGGCAGGGGGCTCTGCTTCTACAGGGGGGCCTGGCCAACATTGGCTCTCAGCCCCTGCTCCGGCTGCCCCGGGAGTCTGCCTGGTCTCTCTCTGGGAGGCGTGGGCCCCTGGGAGGTGCCGCCTCAGGGAACCCTGGTTTTGCTGCCCCGTGAGTCGGGTCTCCAGGCTTCACCCATAGCCCGACCCCACGGCTGCCTGGGGCCTCTGGGGAGGGGGAGGGTGGAGTGGCCGCCAGGCTGGCGGGCTGGCAGGGCAGCATTTCTGGGAATTGTGTGGGGGAAGTGCATTGTTAGAGCAAGCCTGGAGCGGGCCGCCAGGGCCGCCACTGGCCTCTGGGGATGCCTCCTGCCTCCCCCAGCGTTGCTTCTGTGGGAGGGAGCTGGGACTGGGCCAAGGCATGGGCTGGGCTGGGGACTTTCCGAGAGACGCTGTCCTGGGCAGGTGGCTCTTCCCATTCTGCAGACTGGGCGACTGAGGTCCAGAGAGCTGGCTGCTGCTATGGCAAAGCCAGGAGCAGTGGGCCCAGTCCCCATCCCCTGCCCTCATCTGCTGGTGCCTGGGAGAGGGGAACACTTGCTGAACCTAAGCGCCGTCGCTGACCTGCCGGTGGGCATCCAAGGGAGGCCTGGGTGGGGTCCACTGGGGACACAGCTCGGCAGAGCCCCCAAGGTGGGCTGGAGGGTCTGATGGAACGGGGCGCAGAGATGTCGCCTAGGTGATTGGGCTGTGGGAGGGCTGCCCATGGGGTGGGGGCTCCTGGGGCTGCAGGATTCCCTGGCCCCCGCTCTGTGGTTGCAGGAAGCAAGTGGGGCTCCGTGTGAGTTTGGCAGCAGGAGGCTTCCCACCGTGGCTCTGCCTCAGCCAGAGGGGAAGCATGGATAGCGGCCACCACCGGGGTCATGGCCGGCTTTGGGCGGGCAGGGGGCGGGGGACGCAAATAGAAAAATAAATGGCCTGAGCTTCCGAAGTTTCCTGGACTCAGGATGGGGGAGGGGCAGGCCTTTGGGCTAAAGGTGCGGCCGGCCCTGTGGGGTGGACCAGGGGGTTTCTCCCCAGACGCCTGTTGGGGCCAGAGCTGCCCCCTCAGACCTCCAAGGTGGGACACATCTCCTCCTTAGAGCCCTCAGGACAGGGCCCTGTTGCCTACAGAGAATTCCTAAAGGCCTATCCATATGTCTCTGTCCATAAAGACATCGAGTGTGGAGGACACCCTGGAGGAGGAGACGGAACCCTCCTGTTTCCTGGGGCTCAGTCCCAGGTGAGGCTGGCCACAGGTGACCACAGAGACCTAGCCTGGTGTCGTGCAGCCGCTGGGTCTGGGAAGGGGAGTGAGGCACTCCTCACCCCGTGGCAGCTCCTAATCAGGAGGCCTCTCTCCTCCACCTGCACGTCATGTGGCTGTGGCTCCCAGGATGAGACAGGCTCCGCGCCCGGAGCGGGTGAGTGAGCGTCCCTCTCCTTCATCAGCACTGCCTCCGCTATGAGCCACCCTTCTTTCAGGCTATGTGCATTTCCGACTCTGTTCTCAGGGTTTGACCGAAACCCTAATGCGGCAGAGTGGGACCCAGGCCTTGCCCTCTGGGCAAGTGGCTCCCTGTGTGAGTGAGGCTCCCGCCTGCTTGTGTGCGTGTGCACGTGTGCCTGCACACGGGGAAGGAAAGTTTTTCAGCTGCCGGGGATGGGAGTAGGGGCTGGAGCAGCACCCTGCAGGGACGCCCGACAGGAAAATCGATGGTTCTGATGTTCTCAGCCTCTGGGTGCAAATTCCTGAGGGCACAGGACCGTCGGCACCCCTGGGCAGCTTGCTGGGGGAAGCTCCTTGGAGGAGGACGTCCTGAGGTCGGTAAGGTCCAGGAGGGGTCTGCTGGGGGGCGGGAATGCTCTGAACAAGGTCCCCGAAGTCCAGAGCTCCTGAGGGATCTGGGACCAGGGGCACTGGGGAGTTTCAGAGTTGGTCGCCGCCACAGCCCTCACAAGTGAGGCTGCTCTCTGGGACTGGCCACCTTCTCGCCTCGGCCACTTCACAGTCCTGGGGGCCAGCTGTGGCTCTTGCTGGGAACCAACTGAACCTCCCTGGGGCTTGGGGGTGGGGTGGTGCTGAAGTGAGGCTCACCCGTCCGTGGCTCACTCCCGCCACCTAGAGGCCACTGTTCCTCACAGGCTCGGGGCCAGTCACCTGCCTCCGCCCAGGGGGCAGGACCTCCCCACCAGATTGCGGGCTCTCTGATCACCGGGATGGGCCTACATCTCTCCCCTGCAGCGGCTGCTTCCACGCAGGACTGGAGCATGTCAGGGTTCGGGGCTGCTGTCCTAGGGTAGTGGCTGCGGCCTGCAGGTCAGAGGCCCCCGACTTCTTTTGCTAACCCCCTTCCCTGCCTGTCCTGTCCACCCCTTTCTCTCCATCACCTGCCCCTGCCATGAACCATGAACCATGAACCAGTGACCCTATCCACACCTGTCTGACCAGGCTCCCCACGTGCCCTGACGTAGCCCCGTAGGCTGGGTCCACAGCTGACATCCCTTCCTGGGGAATTCCCGACCCGCCAGCCATTGTTCTTAAGACACCCCAGCGTCTCGACCTCCCTCTATCTGCAGCCTCTGTGGGCCGGGCCTCCACTAGGACCCCCTGAGACATGTCAGGCTCCTCACGAGCTCTGTCTTGTGTGGCCATGCCCAGGGCCCCAGGAGGTAGAAGACCAGCGGGCATCTCATGGAGGAGGAAAAAGGGCCCGGAGAGGGACCTCCACTCCGGCTCAGCAAGGGAGTCCCACCCAGTTCCCAGCATCCTCGTTGAGGCCCCTCCTCCACGGTGCACAAGGTAGAATTCATGGGATCATAAAGGAAGCCAGTTCTACCAACACACGGTTAGGAAAATATTTTCTTAAAGTGTGATATCAAAACCCAAGTGCTTCTTTACCAAGAACAAGATGTGACCCACTGGGCAGCCTCTGCAGTTCCAGCAGCAGCCAGCGTGTGGGTACAACACAGTTCCCGTCCGTGCAGCTCAGCCACGGGCCCAGATGACCAGATCTGGTTCATGGCCTTGTTCATAACTGAACGAACGACACCTTTCTGCTAGAGGTCGGTATAAAGGAGACGGTGGGCCGGACGTGGTGGCTCACGCCTATAATCCCAGCACTTTAGGAGGCCGAGGCGGGTGGCTCACCTGAGGTCAGGAGTTTGAGACTAGCCTCACCAATATTACGTAACCTCGTCTCTACTAAAAATACAAACATATTAGCCGGGGGTGGTGGCGCATGCATGTAATCCCAGCTACTCGGGAGGTTGAGACAAGAGAATTGCTTGAACCTGGGATGCGGAAGTTGCAGTGAGATGAGATCGTGCCACTGCACTCCAGCCTGGGCAACAAGAGCGAAACTCTGTCTCAAAAAAAAAAAAGGAGATGATGGTTTCTTCCCACCAGTTTATTTTCTGTCAGGGGTTTGGTCTCTGACTCCCTGGATTGTTGAGACACCTTGCACCCCACCAACACTTCAACCAGGACTGGGCTTGGCCCTCTCTCCTTTCTGCCTCCACTCTTAGGAACTTGCAGCTGTCTGGGGTCAGTTCTCCTCCGTGCTGTCTGGGCTGCACCTCCTGCCCAGGAGGCGCCTCTCTGTGCTCCAGCCCTTGCCAGCATCTCAGGATATGCAGTCCTGATACTTGGAGGTCTCCCCCACCCCCAGCTTGAGGGCTGGCTTCCTTTCGGTGGTCTTCAAATCAACCCACCCTCGGCTGTTGGAGAAGCCTGTGTGTCTGGCCAGGCAGGCTCCATGGATGTGTCCAGTGTCTTCCTGGATGGTGGGAACCAGCTTTGAAACCCTGGCCACCCGGACCTCCGAAGCCACGCTTTCTGGGGTTCCTGCTGGTTCCTGCACAAGGGCAGTTCCAGTGTGGCTTCTACAGGACCCTGGCCAGCTCCTTGGTCTGGTTGCCAGCCATTGAGAGGGTGGCTGAAGGGTGGGTGGCTCCAGCCTCCTCTCTTGTGCCTCTGGTGAGGCTGGACCCTCAAGTCTTCCTATATGCCCAAACTATGGAATTCTTGCCACGAGGACTTGCTTGGATGGTCTAGGCTGGAAGCTATGGCCCCAGCTCAGTGAGGGCAGAATCAGTCAGTATGGAAACTGTGCTCATCTATTAATAATAATATAATCACATAATATCACGGGGCCTCTATCTTTGAAAGACTTTGCTCCTCACAAGGAATTCTATGCTCTTTCTTTATGGTTGAGGTTTTTTTTTTTTGTTTGTTTTTTTGCGATGGAGTCTGACTCTGTCGCCAGGCTGGAGTGCAGTGGCATGATCTCGGCTCACTGCAACCTTTGCCTCCCGGATTCAAGCAATTCTCCTGCCTCAGCCTCCTGAGTAGTTGGGATTACAGGCGCATGCCGCCATGCCCGGCTAATTTTTTTTTTTTTGTATTTTAGTAGAGACGGGGTTTCACCATGTTGCCCAGGCTGGTCTCAAACTCCTGAGCTCAGGCAGTCCACCTCCCAAAGTGCTAGGATTACAGGCATGAGCCACCGCGCCCGGCCTGAGTCTTTTTTTTTGAGACAGAGTCTCACTCTGTCACCCAGGCTAGAGTGCAGTGGCACAATCTGGGCTCACTGCAACCTCCACCTCCTGGGTTCAAGCGATTCTCCTGCCTCAGCCTTACAAGTAGCTGGGATTACAGGCATGTGCTACCACACGCGGCTAATTTTTGTATTTTTAGCAGAGACAGGGTTTCGCCATGTTGGCCACGCTCTTCTGGAACTCCTGACCTCAGATAATCTGCCCACTTCAGCCTCCCGAAGTGCTGGGATTACCGGGGTGAGCCACTGCACCTGGCCAAGATGAGTGTCTCTCTCTCTTTTTCTTTTGAGACAGTCTTGCTGTTGTTGGCCCGGGCTGGAGTACAATGGTGCTATCTTGGCTCACTGTAACCTCCACCTTCCGGGTTCCAGCAATTCTCCTGTATCTGCCGCCTAAGTAGCTGAGATTACAGGCGCCCGGCACCACACCTGGCTAATTTTTGTAATCTTGGTAGAGAAGGGGTTTCACCATGTAGGCCAGGCTGGTCTTGAACTCCTGACCTCAGGTGATCCACCGGTCTCGGCCTCCCAAAGCGCTGGGATTACAGGCGTGAGCCACTGTGCCCGGCCAAGATAAGTCTCTTAACTGACCATATTTTCGTTTTCATTTTGGCTGCTGGGAAGCTCAGTTATATCTGATTAGTGCCATAGACAGCCCAAGGAACGTTCAGCCCATTCCACCTGCCACCTGGCCTCATAGTTCCTTGGCCTGAACTTGAATGAATATAGGATCCACAACACTAAAGACAGCGGCTTCTTGGTCCACACCCTCCCCCAGGATTGTGCCCTCTCCAGCAAACCACTCAGCATCTGCATTGCTGAGGAGTTGGCAGGCATTGGTGGGGATGCTGGCCCTGCACCTGTCCACGTCCTCAACCCTCCCTAGGCCTGGGCCATCTCTCTGGCTGCCTGCAGTCTGGCCCTACCTAGGGACCTCCAACAACAAGGGCAATGAATACTAACGGTCATGCTCCATCCCTGCTCTGTTCTCAGGCATGTGATGTCAATCAGCTTACATCATCTTGACGGGAGCCCTGTGAGGCGGACACTGTCGTCAGTCCAGCTTCACAAGCGGAGAGACTGAGATACAGAGCGGTCAACGTGCAGAGCCCAGAATCTGCTCCCTGGTAGCTGACTTGGGAGACAGAGGCCCCCCGCACCTCGCGAACCCCAGCAGTGGCCCCTGCCAGATGCCACGTCCAGCTACCGCGCGCTTACACCTGCAGGGCCCCACAAGAGGCCTCCCAGTGTACGCGGGCCTCTTGAAGAGGTAACCTCAACTCAGAGGTCCGAATGATCCGAATGACCCAAACTCGGCTCTGGGAGGCTGGGGACGGCCCTCCAGGCCAAGGTGGGAGCGCGCAGGGCTCAGCGGGGCCCAAGAGCAGGGCTGAGGGCTCTGGGTCCTGAGCCATCCACTGAAGGACGCTGGGGGACAGCAAGGCCCGAAGCAGGAGGAGAGAAGGGAGCGGATTCCCGGGCCTCCTGGGCCCCGGTCGCTCCAGGCTGTCTGGGCTCCGGGAGGGGCGTGCCCGGGCCTCCCGAGCGGGTTATAGTGGGACCACGAGTCTCTGCCGGCGGCGGGTCAGGACTACACTTCCCAGGAGGCTGTGCGCGCCGCGTGGCGCCTGGGAGTTGTGGTCCAGAGCTCGGCGGGCGCGGGCGCGGCGGGCGGGCGCGTGGACTACGCATCCTAGGGTGCCGCGCGCGGCCGCGGGGCCGAGGGTTTGAACCGAGGATCCGCCGTCCGCGGCGGGGCTGCGTCGGCTGCGGCGGGTGCGGGAGGTGGCCACGACCGGGGCCGGGGTCCCAGCCCGGCTGCGGAGGCGGGCGCGACGGGTGCGGGGGTCGCAGCTCCTGAGGCGATGATGGGCAAGGAGGAGGAGATTACGCGGATCGCCCGGAGGCTGGACAAGATGGTGACCAAGAAGAGCGCGGTGAGGGGCGCGGGCCGCCAGGACCCCGGGAACCCCGCCCCGCCGAGACCCCGTCGAGCCCGCCGACCCCGTTAGGGCCGGAAGACGACCTGAGGGGCAGGACGAGACCCCTCCCCGGCAGAGACTTCCGGGACGCAGGGGAGACCCCCACCCGTGGCCGAGACCCCTGCCCCGAGCCAGCCCTGCCGTTCACCCCCGCAACCCCGGCAGAGGCCGCGATCGGGCCTGGACCTTGTCCCGCGAGAGCCACCCGCTCTGGACTCAGAACCCCCTCGCCCGCAGTCACAGGCTCCGCACCCTTCTCTGTCCCTTAACTCCAGACCCCCAGCCTGGCCCGTCGACTCCTTCCTTGGCCCCGTCCCGCCTCTGGTAGTCCCCGGGGTGTTCGGGCCTCTTTTGCGGCCGCCCCAGCCCCTTGCCTTCCTCCATCCCGGCCTGGGCATCCTCACGGGCCGAGCCCCGCCCCCAACTCAGCCCTCTCCCACGCTCCGTCTCTTAGAGCATTTGTCACGCTCCGTCTCCCATAGCATTTGTCGCCAGCAACAGTTTGGAGTCTGAGGTTGGATCCCTTTTTCTTCTGGAGCTGCCGTGCCTCCCCTGCCTCTTCCTGGCCCTTGTCATCCTCCTTCACGGCCAGCCAGATACCTGGCTTGCCTGTGGGTCCCATTCTCTTCCCTGTCTGTCCCCACCCCGCAAGAACCAGGTTTCTCTAATAAATTCTCTCCCTTCTTTAGCCAGGACTTAGCCCGCAGTAACTTGGGTTGTGGGTAGTTACGTGGACACCCTCTGAAAAGAGCCGGTGTGCTTATATAAGACCCGGGAGATGGGGCAAGCCTCCTCTGGGAGTGTCTGGGCGCCGGAGCCTCTGGCCAGCTCTGTTCACTGCGGCCTGGGCCTCTGTTGTCTTGCGGCCACAGCCATACTTTGGAGGAGGCTGTGTGTAAGGCCTTTGAAGGGGCCAGGCCAGTGGGGGTCCAGTTCCGGAGTCATGACCTTGGCAAGCTCTGCACCCTCGCACAGAAGCATCTTTAGATGATGCTGCCTGCCCCCTGGGGGACGGGGAGGGGTCTGGCCGTAGGTCATGTGGAACTCCTGGCAGGCTCCATAAACGTGACCTGCGCTTTCCCATCCAGACTGTGAACTCCTGGGGCAGGGCCAGCTGTGTGTCTGCCAGGCCAGCCCAGGGCGGCGAAGGTGGCTGAGTCATAGGCTTTGGGTGATTTGTGCAGCCACCCCAGAGCTGTGTGACTGCAGTAGGGGTTTGGGGGATGCTTTTTGGGCTGAGCAGGGTTGAGTCTGGGTTCCTGTGACCGGGGTTCTGGACTGGGGTCTGCACTGGGAAGGGGTGGGCTCCCACTCATTCCTGCGGGGTGCAGCACCTCATCATTGCGTTCACACACACCCCTGGAAAACTGGTCAGCACAAAGCAGGGGTCTGTGAACCATCCATAGCTGTTTCCAGAGATGACCTGAGAATGGAGTTGTATCCCTTCTTAAAGGAGACAAAACACAAACGATAAAAACTGTAGGTGGGAAAAGCAAAGGTGGGTCATGGAGCTAGGGGAGGGCTGGGTGGGGCTAGGCAGAACTGATGGGGGGTTTCTGGTGGAAGAACAGCTTGAGTAGAAGCCCCAGGGGAGAATGAGGAGGGGAGGAGGGCACTGTGCAGTGGGGCTCCTGGGGGTCCCATTGCCTGAGGTCCCCTTGGGGACTTGGGGGCCAGGTTTGGGGGATTTTATACCTCTGGTCCTGAGCCCACTGAGAGCCAGGTAAGCTGGTGCAGGGCTTTCAGGGAACCAGTGCCCTTGGCTCTGGCTATCGCCTCAAGGCTGGACTCTGTACAGCCCAAGGGGCAGGGCCTGCCTGGGAGGGTTTAGAAGGGGCTGCGGCGTGAGCAGACATGCCCTCCAGATTGCTGGGGTTGTGCGGGGTCTGGGTCGTGGGACATCTGATCAGGTCACCTTAGGGCAGAGGGAATGATGCACACGTGGAAACACATGCACGTGTTACAGGGGAGGTGGGGGCGTTGCAGGGCGTAGTTGCAGTTTTAAATAGGAGAGGCTTTGCTGAGAAGGTGTTGTTTAAATAAAGCCCGGGAGGGACGGAGGAAGATGTCCTGGGAGGCTGCCCCAGGCAGTGGAGCTGCAGGTGCAGAGGGCCTCAGTGGTGGCTCAGGGCCCTTGGGGAGCACGGAGGAGCTGTACCTGGTGTGGAAATGTGGCCGGTTTGTGCCTGGCCTCATCAGTGTGTGAGGACCTGGAGGAAACGCAGATCTTGGGTGGGGAGACAAGGCAGAGAGAACGGGGTGCGTTTCAACTGTCCAGGCGAGGGGTGCTCGCCTGCTTGGGGGCAACTCAGAGGCCTGGAGGATAGATGAGGGGCTGTGGGTCTGTAGGTGTTGGCTGTGGCCGTGCCTGAGAGTTTGGCCTCCTTCACAGCCGGTGGGGGGTGCGTGCTTTGGGGAGAGGCTGCCCTGCACATCAGGGCATGAATGCACAGGGAAGTGAATGAACCTGGGGCTGCACTTTCACCTGGGTGTGGCCCTGGCTGCTGGGGAGGGGCCATGGCTCTGAAGCCTCCTGATTTGCCAGGGGAGCTGGCATTTCTGTTCTGGTTTGGGTCAGTGACCTGAGCTGGTTACAGTGAAGTCAGTGAGGTCATTGCACGAATGTGGGTTACAACCTGGAATGCTTGAGGCTGCAAATCCCCTCCCCTTCTTGACTGAGCAGTAAGGGCTCCCTGCTGTGCTGCAGGAACAGCCCTGGGTGTCTCCAGGTAGAGGAATTTTGGTTTCTTTTTGACCCCAGGTTGAGTCTCCAAATTGTCACTGCCTTGTGTTCCCCTCCAGTAGGCAGAAGGAGGTGATACTGTCCGTTGAGATCTAAAGTCCTTTATGAAGGTCCTCCTTCTCCTTCCAGGAGGGAGCCATGGATCTGCTGCGGGAGCTGAAGGCCATGCCTATCACGCTGCACCTGCTCCAGGTAGGTCCCTCCCTGCCCCAGGTCCGGGACAGCTCCTGGGGACAGCCCAGGAGATGGCAGTTCTGAGGGCACCTGGCAGGGCTTCCCCACCCTCCCCAGCGGGCCTTAGTTGGCACAAATGCCTGTTCCTGAGGAGAGGGTCTCTGCCTTTCTCCGGGCTCAGTGGGACAGAAGGGAGTCTGAGGATATTGGGAGAGGCATCTACCTCCCTGGCAGGTCCTGGACTCCTGTCCTGTGGGAGCCACCAAGGGTCTGCCAGGAGGATCTGACGCCTAGGGTGGGCCCCTGCCTCCACCCGACTCAGACCACTTGCCTTGTAGTCCACCCGAGTCGGGATGTCTGTCAACGCCCTTCGGAAGCAGAGCTCCGACGAGGAGGTCATTGCACTGGCCAAGTCCCTCATCAAGTCCTGGAAGAAGCTCCTGGGTGCGGCTTGGGCAGTGCCCACTGAGTGCTGGGACCAGGGCCCCGAGAAGTGCTGCCTCTGGCTGGTCAGCACAGTGTAGGGTCCTGGCAGTGCCCACCCTGAGCCAGGTCACCTGGGAGTGGGGCAGTGGCAACCCCAGACCATGAAGCACCCAGCTTGGGGCTGGCAGTGGATCAGTGGGTGCCTGTCAGCATTGGCTGGGAGGGCTGGCCTAGGAGGCAAGGGTGTGTGCTGGGGGCAGGGTTCCAGGTAGAACACGGAGAGAGGAGAGTTGAGGCCAGGACTTGAGCTGACAGCACTGAGAGACTGGGGTGAGCTGGGAGGTCACACAGAGGGGAAGGTCACGGCCAGGAGGCTGGGAAGTGTCAGGAGATGGGAAGGGGAGAGGGAGAAGTTGGGGCCGCCTCAGCTACTCAGAGGGAACAGAGGGGCAGCCCCTGCCAGGGGAGGGAAGGGCAGGGCTGGGCTGGGCTGGACTGAAGGCTGCCTCTTCCTGGAGACAATGGGGTGACTGGGGTTGCAAAGATGCTGCTATCCGGGATGTTGGCAGCCCTCCTAGCTCTGTCCACACCCTTGTGAAACAGTCTCTCTCTAGCCCTGTGTGACCCTCAGGCCGTACACAGCACAAGCACGTCCTCTTCTCCAGCCGCTGGGCCTGGCTCTGGGCTTTCAGGAAGAGCTTTGTTGGGGACATGCTTGGTCTCTCCAGCCAGGACAGGCAGGAGGGTGGGCCCCAGAGGTGGCCTTTGTGAGTGGGTGCTTGTATAGGAAAGTGTTCTAGGGAGGTAGCCTTGGGACTGCAGAGACGGACAGGTTGCTGGGGAGGGTGAGGGCTTGTTCACAGAGGCTGGGCGCCTTCCTGGCCCCTGGCTCCTCTGGCTGGGTGGGGAGCTGGGGGGCTGGGGCTGGGAGTGTTGGTGGTTGGGCTGAGGCTGCACCTTGGTGGTGGTCTGCGCCCGTCCCTCCTCTGCCTTCCCTTGATCAGCCCATTCCTGATCTTTCCTCAACTGCAGATGCTTCAGATGCCAAAGCCAGGGAGCGGGGGAGGGGCACGCCTCTGCCCACGTCCTCGAGGGATGCCTCACAGGCCCCAGATCCCAGGTAGTACACCTGGAAGGCAGGTGCACACACTCCTGCTTCCCAGCCTGCTTCCTTGCCAGGGAAAGGGTGCTAATCTCCGTGTGCCTAGGCATTGCTTTGAGGCCTCACACAGAGTCGGTCAACCCCATGCCGGACACTGGCCTCGTGGTGTGTCCCGCCTGCACTGACCACCTGAGACGTGGGTCTGTGTCCACCTGGCTGTCAGCCAGCCACCCTGGCCTCTTCCTCTGCCAAGAGCTGCTGTATACCCTGAGTGGGCCTGTGGGAGCCCCCGGCCTCTTCCCCCAAGACCCCCTGCTGGGTCTGGTTCTTGCTGGCCCACTCTGGCTTCCCGAACCTCAGCCTCACTCAACAAGGGCCCCTCCTTCCTGCAAAATTCTGCCCAGAACCAAAGGCGGGCGCCCAGCTCCCCTCTCCTGCCCTGCATGTGCATGTGTGGTCACTGCTGCCAGGGGGCGATGAGGGCTCTGTGGCCTGCAGCTGGGAGCTGCGGGTGTTTATGGTGGCAGGCGATGGCCGAGAGATGGCTTTGCCCTCGACCATACTGGGTTGTGGTGACTGGGCCACCAGGAACTCATGGATACCTTTGCAAGTTGCTTTTCCTCCAGGAAGCTGCCTGCTCCTGCCAACTTCCACAGAGGGGATGTGGGGAGGGCTAGATGGATGCAGCCTGGTCATTGGGCAGCCTCATGTTGGGGTCCAGCCCTGAGGGGCATCCTTGTCCCATTCTGTACGTGCCTAGCGGGGTCATCTGTGACAGTAGAACCTGGCCTTGGGTGACTCTGCCTTGTCTCCCCACCAGGCAGCTGTGGGTCTCTCCCTCTCCCCACCAGGCAGCAGGTATTTGTGTTGTGGCCCTGCGGATGGGCACCCCAGAGGTGGCAGGAACTGCCAGGTTCATTCTGATCCACTGGAGATGCTGCCCAGATCCTGACTGCTGGGTCTAGGATCCTGTTCCCACCTGGGGAGTGGGAACATCCTGACCCACTGCAGACCTCACGGCCCACGCCCTCCTGGCTGCTGGGCACACCCCATGGACATCTGGGCTCAAGATAGGCAGGGCCACAGGCCGCTGTTGGACTCTGGCAGAGTGGAGCAAGCAGGGTTTGGAGGGGGGATTATGCTGTGGCACCTGCTGCTTCTGGGATCAGTGTCTTGCTGGGGTGCCTGCAGCCTTGAGTCTGAGTCTAGCTGGCCCTGGCTCTCTGCAGCCGCAAGAGGCCGGAGCTGCCCAGGGCACCGTCGACTCCAAGGATCACCACATTTCCTCCGGTGCCTGTCACCTGTGATGCCGTACGCAACAAGTGCCGTGAGATGCTGACTGCTGCCCTGCAGACGGCCCGTGAGTGCGGCCGGCCCTGGCTCCTGACACCCGCTGGGATTTGCAGGGCGGCCCGGGCCCCTGCCTGCCCGAGGAGGCCTGCTTCTAGAGGGGCAACTCTCCTCCCTCAGCCCATTGCTGTGGCCCTGGCAGGGGCGTGGGGCCTGTGCCTGCATCATGGGCCTCTTCCAGGGACACGGATGTCCCCTCTAAGCTGCCAGGGTGTTTTGCAGGCAGAAGGGGTGGCAGGTGGAGAAACCAGTGGGGGCAGCTAGTCAGGGCTCCCTCTTGCAGACGACCACGTGGCCATCGGTGCGGACTGCCAGCGCCTGTCGGCTCAGATCGAGGAATATATCCTTTGGGCAGGGGCTATGGGCCTGGGTTTCTGGTGGAGTCAGGAGGCTGCCTGGCCTGGTGGCCTCTGGTGGCTGCTGGATGCCACTGCCTAGCTGTCCAGGGGTCACATGCCTGGGTGGTCACCTACCTGGGTGGTCAGGTTGTCTTGCTCCAGGAGGGCCCCCAGACCAGCTGAGAGGCTGATTCTGCCTGCTGGTAGGGCCTAGGTTCCCTGGGGCTGTAGCCTGAAGCTGGGTCTCAGTCAGGAATGGGCCTGGGGCAGGCTCGGCCCTGCAGCCCTTCACCTGTCCACCAGGTGTGGGTGGGCAGACCGACCCGTGTGGCTGGGCAGAACCTTTCCAGCCAGCACCCCAGCATGGCCCCCAGTGGGGCAGGTGGTAGGTGGAGGGCAGCGACGTTGTCCTCGGGTGGGTCCTTAAACACTTGCACGCATCTTCCGGGACGTTGGAAACACAGACATGAAGTATAAGAACCGTGTACGGAGTCGTATTTCCAACCTGAAGGATGCCAAGAACCCTGACCTGCGGCGGAATGTGCTGTGTGGGGCCATAACACCCCAGCAGATTGCCGTGATGACCTCAGAGGTGAGCCCCTGTTGGAGGGGCTGGAGGGCCACTCCCTCGGAGTGGTGGGCTAAGCCACTGGCCCCGTGCTCCAGGAGATGGCCAGTGATGAGCTGAAGGAGATCCGTAAGGCCATGACCAAGGAGGCCATCCGAGAGCACCAGATGGCCCGTACTGGCGGCACGCAGACAGACCTGTTCACCTGCGGCAAGTGCAGAAAGAAGAACTGCACCTACACGCAGGTGAGCGGCCGCTGGGCACCTCTGGGCACCTCCCCTGGGCCCAGTGTCTTCAGGGCATCACGTGCCCCTCCTAGGAGCCCATACCTGTTCCCGCCTCTGCTGTGAGTTTTCCCAGCCTCTCTGTCCCTGACTAGGCTAAGGCATGATGGCCACCTTCAGGGACCACTCCCCTCTACCCAGGACCCCTGGGCCCCAGGAGGCAGCGTCTTGGGTGGTGGGGTCCACTTGTTCCGGGTGCTCAAGTCGGAGGGCCTGGCCTGGCCCGACCCAGCCTGAACGGAGGGCCCTCAAGGTGTTGATGTTGGTGGGAGGGCCGTGCCGCCTGCTGCCTGGCAGTGACCACAGGACTCTCAGTCCCTGCCATGGAGGTGGACACTGAGTGTGCTGGGGAGGCTGTGGATCCCATGAGATGGCAGGGACCCTGTTAAGAGGGGAGTGCGGCTGGGCACGGTGGCTCATGTCCGTAATCCCAGCACTTTCGGAGGCCGAGGCAGGTGGATCATGAGGTCAGGAGTTCGAAACCAGCCTGACCAATATGGTGAAACCCCGTCTCTACTAAAAATACAAAAATTAGCCGGGGGTGATGGCGCATGCCTGTAATCCCAGCTACTCAGGAGGCTGAGGCACTTGAACCCGGTAGGTGGAGGTTGCACAGTGAGCCGAGATCGCGCCACTGCACTCCAGCCTGGGTGACAGAGCAAGACTCCGTCTCAAAAAAAAAAAGGGGGGAGTGTGTTGAGGTGGCCGCTGTGCCTGGCAGATAGGACTCGTGAGGGGCTGCAAGGACAGCCCTTCCTTCCCTCAAAGGCTGCATGGGGCCTGGGTCTGTGCAGAGCCTGCCTCTCTCCTGCTCCCAGCCTCTGGTCAGAACAGGCTCTGCCTGTGGCCTGAGGCTCACCCTTGGGCCATCCGGAAGGCAGCCACGGACACTAGGGACCCCTGCTAGTTCCCCCCATCATTGGGACCCTCCTGCCCTCAGCCAAGTCTGGGCCCTGCTGGTCCCCAGCCAATGTGAGCTGCTTTAAGCCCACACAAGGGCCTCTGCCCCAATAGACACTGTCTCCCTCCCCCGGAGGCTCAGCTCTGGAAGGTTGGAGTCGCAAGGCGGCCTCAGATCGGGTCACCTATGGGAGCTCAGCGGCTGTAAGGCCAGCTCTGCCCATGTTGAGGGAACACTCTCTGCAGCAGAGCCCTGGGCTCACCCAGCCCTCCTTACAGGTGCAGACCCGCAGCTCTGACGAACCCATGACCACCTTTGTTGTCTGCAATGAGTGTGGAAACCGCTGGAAGGTGAGTGAGCAGGCTCAGGCTGCCCCTTCCAGCTCCATTCTCTGGAGGTGGGGTGTCTCAGCCTCTGTGGGATCTGTGGTGTGAACTGGGGATGGCCCTGCCCAGCCAGCCTCCTGGGAGTCTTGGGCATGGTGGGTGGAGACTCCAGCCTTGGGTGAGCCTGTGCGGCCTTCTCCTCTGGGGAGTCTCATGTGGCCACAAGGCTGGAGGCCTCACCCCCTTTTCCGCAGTTCTGCTGAGCCCTCGTGTAGATGTGCTGCAGCCTTGGGCCGTGGCCAGTGCTGGCCCCCCCGCCCACGTCCTCCGTTGATACAGCTTCTCTGGAGACCCTAGAAGGCGGCATGTCCTGCCCTCAGCCTGCCTGCCTGGATTGCACCTTTCTGCCCTTTCGCCCTCGTTATTAAATGTTTCTTTTTGCCATCTTGTTCTCCTCAGCTGTTACTCCTGGTGGGCCCTGTCCCCATGTTTGACCTGTTCCCGCTGCTGTGGACAAGGCCCCTCCCTGAGGTCAGGCAGTGCTTGGGCTTGGCCCTGGTGGGTCAGCCCCAGGAGAGGAGCTTGACTGACCTTTAGAGATCACCTGGAGTGGCTCTGCTTGTGAGGGCAGGTGGGGAGAGGGTCTTGCGTGCGTGCTGACAGCCTGTCGTCCTGTGCAGGGCACTGTCCTCCCCATTGCCTCGGGCATGGGCAGCTTGGGACCCAGGTGCTGGCACTTCAGGACAGCTTGTCCCCATGCTGCCTTCTCTGTTCTTGTGGGAGTTGTGGTCTCAGGGCCCTGAGCCAATTTCAGCTTCAACTCACTTAACTTCCCAGAAACGTAGGGGATGGGGTGGTGAGCACTCAACTCATAGGGCCTGTGAGATGGTAAAGATGGCACTGTGCCTGGCACCAAGCAGCCCCTCCTGCCCCAGCCAGCCTGCCTCTGGGGACCCCATCCAGCTGGGCCCGGGCGGCACTTCCTGTTGCCTCTTGACTTCTGAGGTGCTGTGGGTTGCACGGTTCTGGCCCACTTTCAGCGAAGGAGGCCGAGGGCGTGGAGCTCATGCCCCAGGCAGGGTTCAGCAGCCACCCACTGGGGCCACTGTTCTGAGGGCTCTGGTGGAGCCCAGGGCGTGGGAAGAAGGTGAGCACACAGGCTGTGTCTCCCCTCCCAAGGGGCACTGGAGCCCCTGCCCTGGGACGAGGGCACTGCTCCCCAGCCCTGAGTCTGGGGCCACTCCTCATTCTCCAGTCTCTCCCCAAACTTGGACAAAAATGAGTAGAGACTTCTGCTTTAAAAATATCTTCAATAATAAGACATCCTATTTTTGGGGGGTTAGGGATAGAGATAAATATGAAAACTTTTTTTTGATAAAACACCTAGTAAGGACATGTTTCCAGGTTTAAAGTTCATGAACATATAAAACAGAAATTGGGTCCTGCCACCTTGAGTGCAGGATTCTGAGGTCCTACATCTGGTTCTGAGGTTCTGGGTTTGATTCTGGGGTACGGACAGCTCAAGTAGGAGGTCTCCTTATGTCATAGAACTACATGATGCAGAGGTTCTGCCCCCCACCAAGGCTTGTCCGGGGCCCGTCAGCTGCCTGGGGAAGAGGCCCCAACGAGGTTCCTGGGGGGTCCAGCATGGCTCCTGGGGGGTCCCTACTCTCACCATGCAAGAGCCCCCACCAGGAGCACTGGGCCAGCCGGCTGCGGGCCGACGAGGGGCTTCTGGCCCGCCCTGCACCTGGAATTCCTGCTTGGCCACGGGTGGGCAGAGCCAGGAGCCACAGCACTCCCCACTGGGTCTAGGGCCGTCTCCACGGGTGGGGACCCCAGCCGGCCAGGCTGGGCCCGCAGGCATGTCCCCGACAGCCAACACCTGAAGGAGCCCAGAGTCGGCACAGGAGGCGGTGGGGTCTGTGCTGCTGGGGCGGCCTAGGCCTCGGAGGACGGTGACGGCCCCTGCAGCAGCAGGGCGCGGTAGGTGGGCGAGCTGAGGAAGCGTGGGTAGGAGTCCCGGTGCATGAGCGTGTAGATCTGCAGCTGTGCGTCGTCAAACGTGTGTGCGGACGGCTCCTGCATCTTCTTGTTGATGCCCTCCCGCACACGGGAGTCCAGGCTCACCTGCAGGACAAGGCACTGAGGTCAGGGGGCTCGGGAGGTGCCTTCCCCACCTCGTGCCCGGAGCAGGCGGCCCCTGCCCCTTGTGGTGTCCGGCGCACCTCCTTGGGGGACAGGATGGACACGTAGTCCTCGTAGATGAGCCTCGCCTTCTCGTCCACCACGTGCTGGTTGGCCTCGGCCTTCAGCTCCTCACAGGCCAGCCAGAAGAGCATATTCTCCTCGCTGTACTCTGTCCGCAGGAATGCCCGGAACACGCTGCGTCCCGCCGGGCTGTGCATCAGCTTGTCAAAAGACTGGGCCCAGCTCTGCACCTCCTCAGGACTTGGTGTGGCACTGCGGGCATTGGGGCCAGGCTACGTCAGGCCCAAGTCTCCCGGCCTGGGACCCCCCAACACGCACACACCAGCCGGCTGGACTCACCAGACTTCACAGCTGGGGAGGGGCTGCAGCTTGCTCTCCCGGGAGGCCTGCCATGCGCGCCGCCGCTCTTGGTTCCTAGTGGCAGAGAGGAAGCGGCACTGCTGTGGGCACACACGCCTCCATGGCCACACAGGCCCTCAGCACATGGGCAGGCATCTGACACACATGTGTACCCACTGCAGGAGGGCAGCCCCTGCAGCTGGCTCCTCCCACAATCTCCTGGGAACGGGTGTCCATGCCCCCTGTCAGTCGTTCCCGAATTCTCCACGGAATCTGCAGTCCAGGTTACCGTCCCTGCCACAGTGCCCACAGACTCAGCCCTCTTCCATTCCAGCACTTTGACCCAGTGCCCGCGAGTCGCTGGCCTTCCAGGAGGGACCCTTTGGCTCCTGGTGCTCCTCCCCATCCCTGGCCCACGGGGCAACCTCCTCCACCCACCCATGCCCACCCCACGTGAGGCTGAGAAGCAGGTATGCCACCTCCCCCTCTGCCTCTGCTCCCCTGGGGAAGATGGGGTGGGGCAAGCTGAGGGGCCACAGGGAGCTGGGAGATGCCTGAACACCTGGGATGCCAGAAGGGTCATGTGCCTGGGGACAGGGCCACCCTGCTCCTCGGCCTGTTCTTGGCCTGTCCCTGTCCCACTGATGGGGCCACACGCTGCAGGTCTGACATGTCAGCAGTGTGTCTCGTCGGCTGACGCCACTGAAAGCCCCAAACCCATGTGTCCACACTGGCTAGGTCCTGGAGCCTGATCCCTGGTTCTCTCAAGGGAAACTGCTGCTTTGCCTTGGCTCCTAGCACCCTGTCAATGCTGGACCCAAATCCATAGCCGGCTGATCTTTCTCCAGGGCACGGCTGGCAGACATCGTGCACCCAGACATCCTGACGGAACTAGGCCCCTGGGCTCCTCCCAGCCCCTTTCCCGACTGCCCCCTGGCCACCCCAGCTTGCCCATGGGTCAGCTGACCCCATGGTGGGTCCAGAAGTGCTGTCCTCTCGTCGGCCAGGGCCTGAAGCCTGAATAGGGCCAGGCTTCTGCAAGGCCTGAAAACATCCACCAGCTCCCCTACACTCCTAGGAAATCTGTGACCATCTGGGAGCCCCACTCCCACCCTCACAGGGATGCCCAAAGACCCCACCACCACCCTGTGCTCTTCTCCCCTCACGCATGCTGTCTGGGAAACTCTTGGCTATCACCCCAGGGCCAGCAGTTGCCTTATTCGGGTCTCTGCTCAAACGTCCCTCCATCCCACACAGTCTGTGGGGTCTGTGCCTCTCTTTCTCTCTGTCTCTTTCTCTCTCTCTTTCTTTCTTCCTTTTTTTTTTTGAGACAGAGTTTTGCTCTTGTTGCCCAGGCTGGAGTGCAATGGCGTGATCTCGGCTCATTGCAACCTCCACCTCCCAGGTTCAAGCCATTCTCCTGCCTCAGCCTCCCGAGTAGCTGGGATTACAGGCATGCGTCACCACGCCCGGCTAATTTTGTATTTTTAGTAGAGACGGGGTTTCTCCATCTTGGTCAGGCTGGTTTTGAACTCCTGACCTCAGATGATCCGCCCACCTCGGCCTCCCAAAGTGCTGGGATTACAGGCGTGAGCCACTGTACCCAGCCTGTGCCTGTCTTACTCCATCGCAGGCTCCCAGGCTCACAGCAGCATGGATAAGCACATGCCGTGTGAACGGGCACATGCATACACACAGCACACCGACACACCCTTGGCAAGACAGGTCCAAGAACCATACATAAGCCCCCTGGGGCAAAGGCATCGGCCACTCATCACCAGGGCCCAACAGACCCTGGACGGGACAGCGCTGTGAGGTGGCAGGGGCACCCTACCTGCGGGGATTCCTCAGAAGCCACCACTGGGTCCCCTCCTGGGTCTGCTTGGCCCCAGGCCCTCGAGCCCCTCTCCAGCTGGGCACCCCAGGCCCTACTCACCAGGAGCAGCTACAGCAGCAGCACCAGCATAGGCAGCAGGGGTTACGGCTGGGGGCCGCTGGAGGGGCTGCATCATGACTGGACATTGAAGGGGGCCGGTCCGCCTCCTCTGGCCCTGTGTTCTGGGGAAAAATGGGGCTACCTCAGCCTTCAGGTCAGAACCCACCAGACGCTCCACCTCTCCCCCACCCTCCCATGGGTGGCCCTGTTCCCAGGCACATGACCCTTCTGGCCTCCCGGGTGTTCAGGGATCTCCCAGCTCTTTGTGGCCCCTCAGCTTGCCCCACCCCGTCTCCCCCAGGGGAGCAGAGGCAGAGGGGGAGGTGGCATACCTGCTTCTCAGCCTCATGCGGGGTGGGCATGGGTGGGCGGAGGAGGTTGCCCAGGCTCCGTGGTGCCAGCTCTCAGACCCTCACCACAGCCTGGGGGTCTGGGGAGAGGGGCCAAGGTTCTGACTGAGAACCTGAAACCCCAGCCCCTGCCTGTCCCTTAGGAGGGGTCCTGAGAGGGTGTCTCCCTAGCAGGGCCCCTGGACCCGGCTCTGCCCAGGGCTTCTACCCCAACCCCAAGCTTACAGCAGGGCTGGGAGGGGGTCTAGGGTCATTGAGGAGGGGGCTGCAGCAGCTTCCGGCCCCTCCTCCCAGGCTGGGCCCCAGATGAGGCCCCCACAGGAGGTTCCGAGACACCCCCCATCCGCTCACTCCCTGGGAAGCCGGAAGCCTGGGTTCCTCTTTCTCGGTTTCCGGCTCCCAGCCCCTCCCAAAGGGGCCCCGAGAGTCTGGGGCTACCAACTGTGCGTGCGGGTGGTGGCCAGACTTGCTTCTAGGGCGTCTGGGGTGGGGAGTGGGCAGAGCAGCTCCCACCAAGAGTCCAGGTCTGTCTGCGCGTCCCAGAGTTCTCAGCCAGGGGCAGCAGGTTAGACCTGCAGCAGTGAGGATTTAAGTGGGACTCAGGGCTGGACTTTCTGAGGGTGTGGGAAGGGGGGCAGGGCCCTGGTGAGGAGGGACATGCCCCCCAAACATGGTTCTTTGGTCCTGCTACCTCCCACCCAAGACTTCCCTCCCTCCTTGCTCACTGCCTCTAGGCTGTGAAACCGCTGTGGAACCAAGGCTGTACCACAGGGCGCGCCAGCCAGGGAAGTGGGGGTGGCAGTGGGTGGGGGCACCCTGCTCCCCAGTCAAAGCCTCAGAGTCCCTGAGGGGCGGGGTGTGGTGTGGGTGTGTACCTCCCAGCGTTTGGTTGCACCATCTGCAGGGGAGGTGCACTAGGAGCGCCAAAGCTGTGAGTGGCCCTCGTGCCACCTAAGATACCACTTTGAATCCCAAGTCTCCTTGGGCAATGGCACAGGGGGGCCAATCAGTGCCCCGGAGGTAGTTGTGAACACCTGCGCCCACCTCTGCCCTCTGGGCCTCCGTGCATGTCCACCACCCTCCTCATCCTGCACCCTCCTCCCTGGCCAGGGAGCTTACAACTTGGTTCTACTTTATTTTCTCAATCTTCATCCCCCCCCACCACGCCTCCCTTAGCTTGTGGCCTTTGAATGCTTGTTTCTGTCTGGTTGGTCTCTCTTGGCCTCCTGGGACGGTGTGTGAATGGCGCTCAGAGAAGACAGTGCTGGAGTTCTGCACTCTCAGGGCCCCCAATACCCCTGAGGCCTGGGCATGCAGAGGCCACTGCCCTGGCCCAAGTCTGAGGCAGGTGCAGCATCCCCCGGGACCTCGGCCCCTCACTGCCTGCCCAGCTTCCTCCGAGACTGTGGGTCCCACAGGTTCCTAGCAAGTAGATGAGGAGACAGAAAGTGGCCCCGCAGCTGGGCTTGCTTTCAGGGGTCAAGTTTCTAGGGAAAGGAAGGGGCGTGGCAACCTGAGGTTTGGTAGCTGTGCCCAGACGGGGCTGCCTGTGACTTCCCCAGGCGGCAGTTCTCCCTCCTCTCTGTCCCCACCCAGGGCCCTCCCCCACACTCTAGCACCCCGGAGACTGTCCCTCCTGGGCTACTGGCCCTCCTGGGCTACCATCTCCACCCCAGCTCTGAACTGGAGGAGGGGACGTGTTTAGGGGTGCAGGGCCAGGGTGCTAGGGGCTGCATTTGCTGCAGAGGAGGGAGCCAGCCCCTTCTTCCCAGCTTCAGGCCCTGGACTGGGTCACCTGTCCCTGAACTGGGCTTCCTGTACCCTTCTCAGGTCAGCTGGGGCAACCCATGTCCCCAGGCTACCCCCCCTTCTCTCCTGGGGGATACAGAGTCTCAACTAGGGTCCTCCTGCTTGTCATCCTGGGATTGGGGACCCCCCTTCCCCAGCCTCCCAGGCTTTGGCCCCCAAGTCTGGGATGGGAGAGGCTGGACAGGCGGCACGTCTGGTCTCTGGGGATAGAGGCTCCCTCGGGAGTGGCTGCTGCTTTGCTCCACAGAAGGAAAAAGAACGTCCCAGAGCCTGCCCAGTCCAAAAAAAGAATAAGAAAATGTGACAATCCCAGAAAAAAATGTCATAACCTTTGGGAGGGGGGTTGAAGAGGGGCTCCATTCTCAGTTCTTAGCTCCTACCCAGGGCCTTTTCCATCTGCCACCCTCCACATGTGGCTGGTGGATGAGCCCTGGCCTGGCCCCTCCAAGGAAGGCCAGCTCTCCCCACCTCTGAAATGGTGGTAGTGACCCACCCACCATGCTCCTCTCTCTGCTGTTAGGGTCCAGCCTGGAGGAGCCTGTGTCCTCCTCCAGGTGCCTCTTTCTCCAGCCTCTGACGCCCCCACCCCTACCTCAATGCTCCCTACTCACCAGCGACCCAAAGGCGGAGTAGGGGCAGGAGGGGCCAGGTTGGGTCTGGGCCCCACCCTGGCTGCCGAAGGGGCGTGCACTGCAGCAGCGGGGACTCAAGTCAGACGGCAGGAGGGACTCCTGCGGTGCTCTGGAGGGAGGCTAGCGCCAGGAGCCCCCGATCGGCTGGGGCCGGGGGCGCAGCGCCTCCCCTACAGCTCGAAGGGCTGAGTGGCTGCCAGATCCAGCGGGGTGGGGGCAGGGGCGGCCAGGGTGTCCCGCCCCGGCCCCTCCTCACCGGGCTGGCGGGGGGGGGAGGGAGACGCGGAAACCTGGGTTCTTCCGGCCCCCACCTTTAAGCAATCACTTCCCCAGGCTTTGAGCTCCAGAAAAAGGGGAACCCGGCTGCAGCGCCCCCTCCCCCAAGCGCGGGGGCGGGCTCCAGTTCCACTGCGGCCCAGGGTCCACGTGGACCTGGCGGCGGGAGTCCTTGGGGTTCGAGTCCCGTGCGCCGGCTCCCGAAGCTCCCGCCCCGCACGGTCCCCGGGCCCGGGCCGGGAGGGGCAGGGCCGCTGTCCCCGGCGCGGCGCGCGCGCACTCACCAGCCGCGCTCCCGAGCCACTCGCGCCGCCGCCGGCCCGCGCGCTCCAAGGTCCAGCCCGACAGTCGGGGAGGGGGCGCGGGGGCGCAGTGCGCAGGCGCCTCGGCAGCACTTCCCCAAAGCCCGGGGCCGGGACTTCCTCGCGCCGGGAGGCGCCGGGCCCGCCCCGCCCGCCGCGCCCCGCCCCGCCCCGCGCTCGGCCGGCTCCACACCCCACCCGCCCCGCCCACGCTCGGCCCCCACAGTCGCTTGGGGGTGGCCCGGAGAGTTGAGGTGCTCGTAGTGGAGCCCTGGCCCCCGGGCCGACGGAGCTGCACGGTAGTAGATGGGGGTGTGGCCGTGGCCCCCGACTCTGCTCGGCTGGGCCGTTCCTGCCTTGCTCTTCGTGTGGGACTTCCACGACACTCCAGTGTGGAGGCAGGAGAGCGGGGCCCCGTATGCTGCTTGCCCTGCTTGGGAAAGAGGAGGCTGCTGGAAAGGACCGATCGGCGGGCACGCCAGCCCGGCCCACCCCTCGCCTCCGTGAGCTTCGTCTGTAAAACTGGGTTAAGAGCCTGTCGTGCTGTGGGGGGTTCCCAAGGAAGGGGGAGATTCCTGTGCTGCGGGGCTGGGGATAACTGGGGGTGCGGGTTCGTGCATCCGGAGTCATGCCGAATGTCTCCTGCGGGGCCTGGCAGAGTCCCTGCTGACCCGTGTGTCCCAAGATGTCCTACAGCTTAAAACCACACTCTCCCCTTTGCCACGAACGCCCTGTCCCTTTGGCCGACTCTTCTCATCCTTTATGACTCGGTACAGACGTGGGTCAGGCTTCTTATCGCAGCATGCTTTGGCCTAGTGTCAGGGTGGCCCTGACCCTGCTCCGGAAGTGTCTGCAGAGCATCTGTGCCCCCCACCCCTCCTCAGGCCCAGCTGTGTGCAGCTCCTGTCCTACCCAGCACAAGCACCCGACCCGGATAGCTCCCCGTGTCAGGGTCCTGTTCATCAAATGCTTTCCAATTGCACAGGTCGGGTGCACACCTTACACCTTCACAGAACTCTGAGGGGTGGAAAGGGAGATTTTACTTGTGTTCCTCATTCAATGGACAAGTATCAGTATCTGGGTGCCCCTGTGGGCCAGGCAGTGGGACCGGAAGCCAGCAACATAGATGGGCCTGGATCTGATGTTAGGGGCATAGAGTGAGTTGTGGGGAGCAGGCAGGGAAGGCCTGAGTGAGAGGCGGGAGGGCTGAGGAGGGGAGGGTGTTGCGCTGCTGAGGGGCCCAGGGCCTGAAGGGGGAGGTCAGAGGTCAGAGGGCCCTGGAGGACAGACTGCCTCTCGAAGCTGTACCCAGAGGCCTGGCTGACTTGATTGCAGAACCCTGTGAGTGCCATGTTGTCAGGCCAGGCAAGCAAAGGCAGGGGCCAGGAAGTCGATAGGGACAAGAGGCAGGCTGCTTCTTAGCCCAAATAACACTCCTGAGAGGTGGGCACAGGTGAGGTCAGGGAAGCTCAATGAAGATGGGCTAGCACCTGGTCCAGGCCACGCACAACCAGCTGACCCCACTGAGCTGGCCTGTTGTCTCCGCTGTGGGAAAATGCAGGTGTGGGCAGCTGGCAGTGGGTGAAGGTCAGTGCCCTCCCTGCCCCCTCGGGTCACTCTACAACCCCCCAGTCATTCCCCCATCTCCTCTGGCCCCTTGGGCCTGCTCTCCACTCCCCTGGCTTCTGCCCCCCAGCACAGAGCATCCCTGAAGTCCATGGGTGGAGCCAGGTGAGCTGGGCCGTTGATGGTGGAGGTGGGATTTGAACCCAGGACCCTCTGCCCCCTCATAGCCCTCAATATATTGGGCTTTGGACCACATGCCTTCTTTCCCATAGAGCTTTCTACAGGCAGGCATCCCTCCAGGCCATGCAGAAACGTCCTGGGCCCCATTCCCCAGTCTCCTTTGCACATCGAGCCCCCGCTTTTCATGGGGATCAAAGGGCTTGAGTGCCGGCCTGACCCTGGTGCAGTCACTGAGGTCACTGTCTTGCTGGCCTTCTCTGGGTGCTGGGCCTGCTGGGCCTGTCTCTGCCCCTCTTCCTTCTTGCCTGTCTGATGCAGAGTGACCCATCCCCTTCAGAGCACTTGCTACTGTGGGGCACCAAGACCCTTCTTCAAGATGAAATGGAGTCTCAGAGAAATGATGAAATAATACGTGATTCTCCCAGTAGATGAACTCATTCTAGGTACTCAGTCAATCCCTAAGACACAGAATCCTGAGGTCCAGGCTGCAGGGAGTTTGGCCAGAGGACACCAGGGCTGGCTGTCATCACATGTCACAGGTACATCAGGGTGTGAGTGACTGCCACTCCTGGACAGAGACTGCCTCCCTTCCTTGTCTGTCTGCCCCTGCTCAAGCCCCTTCTCCCTGGCCTCCTTCCTCTGTATCCTTCCCTTCCTGAAACCCCTCCTGCCATCTCTCCATCCCCCCCTTGTCAGCTGACTTCTGAGCTGTGTGTACAGTCTGGGCTTGGGTCAAGGCCGAGGGCAGCAACAGCCCAGAAAGAGTAAAGTGCCCGGTGCTTGGGGAGAAGGGCTGGCTGAGGGGCAAGTGCGCAGGGCTCCACCCCCTGGCCGCGGTTGGGGAGAGACACTGGCTGCCATTGAGCTGGAACCCTTCTGGACCCCAGTTCTGACCTCTGTCCCTCCTTCCAGATCTGCTCCTGGGCTTCAGGCAGTCAGCTGGAGCCCCCTGCCAGGAGGAGGGGTTTGTCTGAGTTCCTGTAGTTCCCGCATCTGTGCAGCCTGCTGGGCAGGGGGCTGGGAGGGAGGAAAAGGAAGCTGGGCCTAGGGAAGCCCCAGGTTCTGCCAAGACCTCATGTCAGGGAGAAAAGTAAGGTCTAGGCCGGGTGCGGTGGCTCAAGCCTGTAATCCCAGCACTTTGGGAGGCCGAGACGGGCAGATCACGAGGTCAGGAGATGGAGACCATCCTGGCGAACACGGTGAAACCCCGTCTCTACTAAAAAAAAATACAAAAAAAACTAGCCGGGCGAGGTGGCGGGCACCTGTAGTCCCAGCTACTCGGGAGGCTGAGGCAGGAGAATGGTGTAAACCCGGGAGGCGGAGCTTGCAGTGAGCGGAGATCCGACCACTGCACTCCAGCCTGGGCGACAGAGCGAGACTCCGTCACAAAAAAAGAAAAAAAGAAAAAAAAGAAAAGTAAGGTCTGCCCAGAAACCTCGGGGCTTTCAGAGTTCAGGGATTTTTGTAGGTCGTGGGCCTGTTTGTCAGAATGGGACGGGGTGGTTTCCTTTCCTACTCCGTGTGTGTGGGGGGGATGTGGGGGTGTGTGTGTGGGGGGTGGGTGTCTGGCGTGGGGCATTAAGGGGGTCACAGGAGGCTATTCAGGATGGAAAGGAAGGCCACAGGGTGGGTTTTTTGTCTGGGGGCAGCAAGGGTTCCCCTTTCCCAGTCTCTTGGTCCTCTGGGCACAGCTGGTGCCTCTTCAAAGGCCAGCTTAGGTCACTTCCGCTGCCCACAGCACAGCCCTCCCCCGGCCCCCTGGTGGGATGACCTGCATTCGGGACCTTTACTTCTGGGGGTGTGACTTGCTGAAACAGGCTCTTTCTCCGTCCTCCCCAAGACTGGGGGCCTCCCATTAACCCACAGAACGCCTCATTGCCAGTGGGGGCAGGTCGGGATTAGGGGTAGGCGTGTCCCTGACCTGTTACTTTCACACTCACCCACTTGCGTCTCCCCACTTTTTTGGGAGAGGCCCCACTCTCTGTACCCTGATGTGTGTGAGGTGCATGGGAGAGGCAGCGTCCATACTCCCCGCTTCCCTCGGGGGTCCTGGGGAGCAGCAGCAGAAAGACCAGAGAGCCTTCGGAGAATTGTAACTTTATGTGGGAGGTTGGGGCGCGTCGCACACTCTGGGTCGCCGTCACCGCGGGAAGATGCTGCCATCCACGTTCTCCTCCAGGAGGGTCTCCACGCGCCTCCGCTGCCGGGGAGAGAGGCTGGGGCCCGGCGTGTGCGGAGGCGGGCGGGGCCCCCTCCCCAATTCCCGCCCCTACCGGGGCTTGTCGGCACCTCTTGGCGGTCCAGGGGGTCCGGGATCCGCGTGGGCTTCAGCTGCGGCGGCAGGAACAGCTCCAGCCGGATGGCGGCGCGCGCGGACTTCTGCCGCTGGATGAGCAGCGCGATCTCCTCGGCCTGCCAGGCCCGGGGTCGCTGAGCGCGCCCCGCGCCCCGCCCCGCCCGGCTCCACGCTCCCGGGGGCGCCCCCTCCTCACTCCTGCCCCCCCTCACCCGCATGCGGGTGTAGCGCAGCCGCAGGTCGCGGACTCGCCCGCGGGCCTCCGCCGCCTTGAGTACGCCGAGGAGCCGGTTCTGGCGCTCGGCGGGCAGCTCAAGCGACTGCGTCCACGTGCGCGGGTCGGGCATGGGGTACCCCGGCTCCACCGACGCGCACGGGAAGGTGGAGGCCGCCGCGCCCACGTCCTCCAGCAGGTCGCCGAAGAGCAGATGGCGGTGACGCTGCGCAGGGAGCATGGCCGCTAGCCCCTGCGGCGTCAGGGCCCAGCCCGGCTTGGGGGGCTCTGTCGCGGGCGCCCACTTGGCGCGCCCCTCACCCCGCGCCGCGCCTGGCGCGCTCTTGCCGCTTCGCTCCCGCGGTTCCTTGCGCCCGCCCTCCTTCGCTGGCGGCGGCATCCTCCCGCCCTGCGGAGGGAAGAGGGCGTCCCGTCGGAGCCGGGGCTGGTACCGGGCCCTTCCCGCCCTCGGCAGGGCCCCACCGTGCGCCCCAGCTCCCGCCCGCTGGGCTCTCCGCAGTGGGTTTTGCGTCCCGCACCCCCAGCCTCTGAGCTTTGCCCAGGCGCTCTCCCTCTCCCGAGCGCTCGTCCCCAGCAGCTCTGCCATCGGCTGATCCTGCTCAGTCCTGCAGTCAACTAGAACTTTCTGATCAACTCAGTTGTAGGAAATATCTTTCCTACCCCATGGACTGCTCTGTTTGAATTGAGAAACTGCTGAGACCCCCCGAGTTGATCTCAGGCCCTGCCAGGGTGGACGCCACATGGAGACCTCTAGGTGACGCCTGGGGGACCTTCGTTGTGCCCCTATGTCTGCGGTCCCCGACAGTCAGGGTCTCCCACCAGACAGTTGGCTCTTCCCCTTCGGGGCCTAGATGGTGGTGGGGAGCCGGGCCTAGGGGGCAGGCGACAGAGGAGGGAGGGTCCAAAAGCCCAGCTGGCTCCTTGCTTCCTGGCCCCAGCCTACATCTGCCACCTTGTCCAGCCAGGGCCGGGCTCGCTGTGCCAGAGGCAGAGCCACTACCAGCCCCAGTGGCTGCTAACGCCCCCGCCCCTCCTTAGCTCCAGCAGCCGCGGCCTAGTCCCCACCTCTTGGTCCCTACACCACCTACTTGCTGCCTTCTCTGGTCGGTAGAACCTCCACGTAGCCCAGACTCTCTGGGGCTTTTTGACGCGGTTGCCCAGCAACCGGAGCCCTGTCCCTCCCTCACCAGGTGGGACGGGTCGTGGCAGGGGGCGGGGTCCCCTCCGAGGGCCCTAGGTTAGAGCCTGGGCGTGGACGCGTCCCTCATAGGGGCCATCAGGGCATAGAGGCATAGAGCCGGCTTCTCCAGCTTGGGTGAGCGTCCTTTCCAGGCGGCGGCAGACTGGCCATCCTAGGGGTTGTGGGCCCAGGTTCCTGGCTTGCGGGGTCTTTGGGGTTAGTTTTGTGGGTGGGGCCCTCGGCTATGAGGAGACCTTTGTGGTTCAGGCCCATTCCTTTCTGATGGCCAGGGGGCCCTGGCCCTGGCCACTGGTGTTCACAGAAACACCAGTTTCTGTGAAAGGGATAATGGGGCAGAACTCAGGACCCCTCACCTCTTCTAGGGCAAATTTGGGGTCTCAGGGGTCCAGGTGTTCCCCAGAACCAGAGCTGGGTTTTGCTGAACCCTGTGTCTTGGGATCTTGGGTCCTAGGTACTAGATTTTGGAAATCTATTTGTGCATTCCTTTATTTTGTAACTAATTCTCAATTAACTAATCATTTTATAATTTCTTCATAAGTGTGTTCTAGAATTTACTAATTTCACATGCTTATTCAACAGTTTAAACTAGGCAAAGATTAGTGCATAAAGCCCAGTCTGTTACGTATCTATTACTTCCATGAGATGTCTGTACTCTCTCTACATTCATAGACCTGCCGCTGGGGCACCTTGCTGGGAGTTTGGAACCTGGGAGTCTGGGAGTAGGGCTGTCCTAGCTGAGAAGCAGGGTCTTAGCTGAGGTTCTGGCCTTTTGGCAGGAGGCTGTTGGGTGTTCCCATTGTTTTTGGGAGACTGCCCTGACCTCTCAGTAAGAGGGTAAACTTTGACATTCAGCCGTTTGTCCTAGAGCCGGCACCCCATCCTATGGCTAGGCCCATCCTTCCCGCCTTCAAGCTTTTACTGCTTCCTGGTGCTGTTCCCACCCCTCCTGCAGGTGCCTTTGGGGTCCTGCCTGGGCTGCAGCACCAGCCTGGCTTGAGGAAGGTCCTTGGTTTCTGGTAGCAGCAGTGACTGCGTAGGGATGCTCACCCAGCAGCTGTTTCCTCCGGGCAGCCTTTGTCCCCCATAGGGGTTAGTCCTTTGAGACAGGGACCTAGGCCATCCTCTCAGCTTCCCTGGGTCCGGGCCAGGGGGACACATGGGTGGGGCACTTTCTGGCTCTTGGTGTTTGTGGGGGAGTTAATGCAGGGAGTAAGGGAATGTTCTTCTGTTCTGCACGAAGGGGCTTGTAACCTTCTTCTGTTTTAATAGGACTGGAAAACCTTGACACCCCCTAGTCCATAATTCCCAGCAGGTTCTCCCAGGACCTACCTGGCTCACAGTCCTCACCCCTGCTGTTTCTCCACACATTTCCAGTTCTTCAGGGAGGGAGGCGTTCTCTGTGTGTTTGGGGTCCAGGAACTGTGAGGGACCCAGCAGGCCAACACCTCCCATCTGTTTCTGTCCCCAGGATTCACGTGTTTTTCAAGGGCTAATGGAAATGCTGAGATCTAAAAGCATGTTTATTCCTGCCAAGGCCTGACAATGAACCTTCAAGTCAAATTAGTAAGCTTTATTAATGACTACAAAGTTTAACATTATATTGAGAAGCTACATCTCAATTTTTTTGTCATTGTATATAAATTTTGTAAAGTTAAGATCACAAGGACAAAGTAATTTATTTTGATGAAACTCAGAATTGTTAAAATTCTTTCACTTTTTTGGCTGGGCGCGGTGGCTCAAGCCTGTAATCCCAGCACTTTGGGAGGCCGAGACGGGCGGATCACGAGGTCAGGAGATCGAGACCATCCTGGCTAACACGGTGAAACCCCGTCTCTACTAAAAAATACAAAAAACTAGCCGGGCGAGGTGGCGGCGTCTGTAGTCCCAGCTACTCGGGAGGCTGAGGCAGGAGAATGGCGTGAACCTGGGAGGCGGAGCTTGCAGTGAGCTGAGATCCGGCCACTGCACTCCAGCCCGGGCAACAGAGCGAGACTCCGTCTCAAAAAAAAAAAAAAAAAATCCTTTCACTTTTTTAATAGTACAAATGTATGGCCTGGTGACTGGCTTCCCCAGGGGATGGCTGCTCTGTGTGGGGCTACCAGACCCTCTGCTTTGATTCTTGTACTTGGCCAGCCCAGGGTGGTGAACCTGTGGAAGGAGGGGGTAGACTGTGCCTGCCCTGGGGATGGGAGTGGTGAGGACGAAGGACAGTGCTCCAGCTGCCGTCTGGCGTTTGCTGATTCTGAGTCACTGGATGAAGGTGAGGTGTGTGTGTTTGCCTGGTGAGGGGTGTGAATCTCACCCCGGAACCTAGGCCTGCCCAGATACCCAGGAGCTCCAAGAGCAGCCTGTGTCAGGTTTTTACCGTAATTTGTGGACACAAGTTCTGTGCTGTCATTCATGTGTCATTGTATCATGTCTTGGGCTATCCCTGGTATCCTCGCCTATTGTTTTGCCTGCTTAGGACATGTGCGTTTGAGGTTGTCTTGCTCTCTCGTATAACGTGTCTCTTGCTATCTCTTGCGTGACATATATGTTCCATATAGGACCCTGATTCTACCTTCCCCCTTCTGGAGAGACCACCCCATCCTTGGCAGACTGGAGGAGGGCAGGACTCTATTAGGGGTCTAGAGAAACCTGGGCCATTTCATCTGCACCGCCAGCTCTCCTCTGTGGGAGCCCTTCTGGGTCTGGGGCTGGGCCCCTGCCAACCCCAGGGACCATAGTCAATGTCACACCTGGCCACTCCCCTGGCCAGGTGACCAGGCCTGTCCTTTCCTCTAAGACTGTGCCTGTGAGGGGCCAGGCGCCTGTCTCCTGCGGGTCTCTGCTGGGTCCATTGACCATGCTCTCAGAGGATGCCTGCTGAGACCAGAGCTCACAGGCCTAGCCTGGCAGCCATATTACTGAATCATGGCCAAGTTAGGAAAGTTCTGAGGGCTGGGGGTCCTGGGGCAGGCTTCTTGGAGGAGGTAGGACTGGAGCTGGCTGGGGTGGGGCAGGATCCATGCAAGGGGGCGGGATCTGCAGAGGGAGCCAGGATCATGCATCGAGGCCACGATCTCTGCATGGGGGCAAGAGTCTCTGCAGTGAGGACTTTTAGGAGGTGACAGAATCTGTGTGGGGTGCAGAATCTTTGCAGCGGGGCCAGGATCTGTGCAGTGGGTAGGATCTACATTGGGAGTCAGTGTCTGTTCAAGGGAGTGGGGGGACAGGACCTGTCCAGGGACAGCAGGATCTGTACAGAGGGACCAGGATCTACGCAGGGGATAGCATCTCTGTGGGGTGGGGGCACAGTCTGTGCCGGGGTTTGGGGGGACTAGATCTTTGCAGGTGTGGTCAGGATCTACGCAAGGGGTAGGATGTGTGCAGGGAGGCCAGGGTCTGTGCAGAGTGGCCAGGGTCTTTGCAAGGGGGCAGGATCTTTGCAGGGGGAGCAGGTTGTGTGCAGGCAGGTGCACAAGGTCAATGCAGGGGGCAGGGTCTGTACCAGGGGGCCAGGGTCTATGTGGGGGGGGGGCAGGTTTTGTGCAGGGGGTCTAGGCTGTTCAGGGTGCCAGGGTCTGTGCAGGTGGTTTGCAGCGGGCACAAGGGAGGGAGGAGCTGTCCCGGGTTCTACAGTTATGAGCATGTCAGGGCAGGATGACACAGAACACACAGGAAGTTCAAGGGAACACATTAAAGATTGTGAACACCTGGACTGGGGAGGCCACGGCCTTCTGCTGGACACTGAACAGCTCCCACAAAGGGCGTTGAGGTCTCTCTTGACTCCTGAAAGGCCAGGCAAGGCAGAGCTGGGAGCTGCTTTGGTGGGGGTGCAGGTGGCTGGTTGCTATTGCTGGGTGAGAAGGCTTGGGGTCAAAAGAGGTGGGAGTCAGGGAGCTAGGTCAGACCTCATCCCCCCTTCTTTCTTCCTGTCCTCCTTCTATCCCCAATGTGTTTTCCTCCCCCTTCTCCCTCCTTCCTTACCCATCCTCCCTCTTGATCTCTCCACACTTCCTCCCCCCTCCTTTCCCTTCCTCCTCCTCCCCATCTCAACCCCTCATCCTCCCCCTCTCTGGCTGTAGGGAGAACGTTTTGGGGGTGACCCAGGTGGCAGGCAGACATGTTGAGGGAGAGGTGTCTGCAGTAGCAGGGATGAGGTGCCTGTGTCCCACACTCTGCCCTGGCCTCTGACACTGGTTCCTGGGCCGGGGACATGAGGTGGGGCTTCTTTGTCTCCTTCCCTTACAAGGCCTCTGCTCTGCCCACCCTCAGTGCCTGCAGTGCCCAGGCTGGGTCCCAGGCTGGGAGGCAGGCTCAGGAAGCTGGGGTAGGAGGGTCTAGGGTCTCCTGCTCAGACCTTGGTGAGCCCAGCTGGGGTGGGGGACTGCAGGAGTCCAAGCCTGCCTGGATTCCTGCCCCCTCTCGGCTCCTGAGGTCAGGGGGCTCATCCTTGAGCTTTGCCTGGAGAGCCTGTTTGTGCATGTGTGGGTCCTCTGGGTGTCGGAGGGCCTTGGCCTGTGTCTGCCTGTTCCCGAAGGTGTCCATGCACACTCTAGGTCTACCCATGTGCCTGTGTGCACCTTGGCGTCATCTTGCACGTGTGTGGCCTGTGTGTTTGATGTGTTTGTGCATCCCTGTGAGTGTCTGCATTTCTGAGTGTGTACCCATGTCTCTGTGTGTTCGTCCGTATGCCTGTCTGGGCATCTGTTTGTGTGTTTGCAGGAATATGTGTCCCCATGTGTCCCTTGAGTGTCTCTGTTGACGTGCCCCGTGCCTTCACACGTGTCCCTGAGTCTTGGTTGCCATGAAGATGCAGGGATAAGTCCTGGGGGACAGTGACGGATGCTGGGTCCTGGGGCATCTGCCTGTTCCATCCTCTCCTGATTTGCCAGGTATCCTAGCAACCCTGCTGCCAGTTGCCTAGCAACCAGGTCCCCACTCTTGGAGAAGGTGCTCTGAGCAGGGTCTGAGCTGTGTGGGGACAGGTCTGGTTCTCCTTCAAAGCTCATGCAGGAAGTACGACCCCACGACCGGGTGGGAGCTGGTGATTCAGCTCAGGGGTCACCCGGACAGCCTTGACCTGTGATCTTTCATCTCAGTGGATCAGGCATGGGACCCTGAGCTGAGAAGGAGGCACCTGTAAAGGAATCGTTCAGCTGTGTGGGTGCCAGGGGCCTCTCTGAGGGAGTGATGCTCAGGCATTGATCTGGGACCCAGCTGTGGCAGAGGTGCCCTTGGCATTCCAACCCTGTCTCTGACACTCTGACAGGCGGCCTCACACCTCTGAGGCTTCCTGCTCTAGCAGTGGCCGGGTATAGTGGGGTGACTGAGCTCCAGGAGCACACAGTAGGTGCCGGCCAGTGCCGTGTCCTGGACCCAAGCATCTTGCCTGTGTGTTTACAATGAAGCTTTGATCTGCCAAGAGCTGGCCAGGTGGGGGCATTTCGGGGTGCTGGGAGCCCAACTGCGGGGTCCTGGCCAGTCTGTCTAAGGCTGTGTCTCTGTGTGAGTCGTGGCCCTGTGTCTGTGTGTCCGAGTCTGTGAACATGTCCGTGTGTGTCTCCCTGAGACTCCGTCCCTGGGTGTGAGTCTGTGTGTCCGTGTGTGTGTTTCTGTCCTGTGTCTCTACTCCTGTGTCTGTGAACCCGTGGGCATCTCTGTGCATGTATCCTGGCCTGCGTGTGTGTCTCCATCTGGGGTCTGTGGGTCCGAGCCTCCTTGTTCATCTCTGTCTATGTGTCTGTCCCCTTTCAGTGTGGGGCCGGCGCAGCCCTGGGCACGGTGACCCACCTTTCCGCAGCCCCCCCACTCCTCCAGCCTGCGTAGCCCCTCCCCCTCTGGAGCTGCAGCCTCCTCCTCCTCCTCCTCCTCCCCTCTGCTTCAGGCTGCCGGGCTCACTCTGCTGCTGCGTCTGGTCTGGCGTCTGCTGAGAAGATCCTGTACTGAGGCGAGTGGCGGCTGGGCCTCTTCTACCCTGCTCTGCACCTGTGCCAGATTGCCAGCTGGCTGAGGGTGGGGGTCTCCACGGTGGTCCCAGCTCCCAAGGAGGCTGCAGAGGTAAGGACCTGAGCCGCTGGAGGTCGGGTGGGAGCTGGAGGTCGGGTGGGGGTCCTGCGGACAGACTGCAGCAAAGCAGGGCGGGGGAGCAGGAGGAAGCTGTGCTCCCGGGAGGAAGGCTGGGTCCCAGGCGTTTCTGGGTGTGTCTGTCTCTTTTGTTCCTGCGTGTGCATGAGGGCAGGTTTGGACATTTCTGTATCTGTATGTGTGACTTGTGTCCCTGCATCCCTGTGCCTGTGAACACACGAGTGGCTGTGTGTTCCTGAGTCCCTGCGGGTGGACAGAGTCCTGGGGTGTAACTGCCTCCAGGCAGCCTGTATGTGAGTCTCTAAACCGAATGAGACTGTGTCCTTGCGGGTGCATGTGTGTCTTTGTGTCCTGGTGTCTCCATGTGCCCCTGCATGTGCATGTGCATGTGCGTTCTGTGTGTGCCCGTGTACCTCAGTGTCTGTGCCCGCCCAGTGTGGGGGTCCACGTGCCTGCTGGGCTGCACGTGCTGGGTTGTGAGGCCTCGGCTGGGTGTGTGTCTGGCACTGCAGCCACTTGTCTGTGCTGTGTCCCAGGTGCTGCACTGAGTGGATTTGCAGGGCGGTGGCATGGAGCCTGTCTTCCCCGCCCCATTCTGGGAGGTTATCTACGGCAGCCACCTTCAGGGCAACCTGTCCCTCCTCAGTCCCAACCACAGTCTGCTGCCTCCGCATCTGCTGCTCAATGCCAGTCACAGCGCCTTCCTGCCCCTCGGGCTCAAGGTCACCATCGTGGGGCTCTACCTGGCCGTGTGTGTCGGGGGGCTCCTGGGGAACTGCCTCGTCATGTATGTCATCCTCAGGTAGGCTGGGCCACGAGGTTCCTGTCTGCTGAGTCCCACACAGCTGCAGAGGGGGAAGCTGAGGCGGAGGCTGTTCTGGACGGGCCTGAGCAGGTGTTGATTTCCTGCTTCCCCCATTCAATTTGTTGGACTCTGTCCAGGAGGCAGGGTCAGTCCTGAGGCCCCAGGGAGGGGAGGGGAGGGGGCTGGCCCTGGCCCACCCCACTCTGTCCCAGGCAGAGGCGTCACCACCCTGACCCCTGGTTTGAGCTGTGGACCAGGCTCTGTATCCAGCTGTCTGCTTGAATGACCTTATGAGACGCCACAGCGGCCCAGTGAGAGGCACTTTTCAGCCCATTCCCCAGATGGGTGAAGGGAGGCGCAGGGGCTGGTGCTGGGACAGTCCTAAAACCCCTTCTCAGGTTCCAGGGCTCCTGCTTATGGCAGGTGTGTGTGGCTGAGCCCATGATCTGTTGGTGCTCAGAGATGGGAAAATTTGTAGGGGCCAAAGAGAGGGCAGCTGATAGTTGAGGTTGAGGGAGCAGTGTGGGGACAGTGTGGGGGGACAGTGTGGGGGCAGTGTGTGGGGACAGTGTGTGGAGCAGTGCGGGGACAGTGCGGGGAGCAGTGTGGGGACAGTGCGGGGACAGTGTGTGGGGACAGTGTGGGGAGCAGTGGGGTGGAGCAGTGCGGGGACGGTGAGGGGAGAGCTGGGGGGGCTGTGTGTAGAGCAGGGGGGGCC
>NC_045453.1:36962872-36993088 GCF_002776525.5 Piliocolobus tephrosceles
GGGGGGGGGGCAGTGCGGGGACAGTGCAGGGACAGTGTGGGGAGCAGTGTGGGGACAGTGTGGGGACAGTGTGGGGACAGTGCGGGGACAGTGTGGGGACAGTGCGGGGACAGTGTGGGGGGCAGTGCAGGGGCAGTGTTCTTCAGGCAGTGGGGGGTTATGGGTGGTGCTTTAGCAGGAAGATGACTGACGGCTGGAATGAGGTTTCTTATTGGTCCAGGATATTTGCCTGGACCCAGAAAAAGGCGGTTCTGAAGACAGTGCCAGGGCTCTAAAGCAACTGTTCCTCCTTATAACCCCAAAGGGCCCCAACCAGAGGTGTTATGTAGGTAGAGGCAGGACAGGGTAGTGGGGTGTTCAAGCTGCCACCATCCCAGCCCTGTCCTCTTAGTGTCCCTGAGAAAAGCTGTTCCCCTCTGGGCCTTGTTTTTCCCATCTGGAAAGTGAGCAAGGTGGACCATGTAGCCACATGTATGTGTGTGTGTGTGCGCGTGTGTGTGTGCGCGTGTGTGTGTGCGTGTGTGTGTGTGTGTGCAGGTGATGCGTGGTCAGACGAGAGAGTGGGAAGAACAGCTGCCCCTCCCCAGAGCTGACTCCTAAGGGAGGCTCCACGGAGGTTGCTCCGTGATGTGCAGGTCCCTTCGTGGCTGGCTGGCGTGTCACGGCTGAGGAGTGCGGCGGCCTGGGGCAGTCCCTGTGCTTGAGCACCTTTCCGGCTGTTATCGCTTCTCTGCTGTGTTTCTCCTCTGCACTGAGGCATTCGATCTCTCAGAGGTACTTCTTGGAGAAGAGCAGGCAGGGAAGGTCATGCTGCTCGGCAGAGTCCCCAGAGAGAGCGATGCTCAGGGGCTGCTGTGGCCACACTGGCCCAAGAGGCAGCACGCAGCATGCTGTGAGCCAGTGGGCTGGGGTGACCATCCCAGGAGTCAGAAACACTCCGTTCTGAGCCCTGCTCTGCTTTTTACCAGCTCTAAGGCCTTAAAAAAACAACATAGATCCTCTCGGCCTCAGTTTCTTCCTCTATAGAGTGGGGATCAAAGCAGCATTTTTGTAAATCTTCAGTGACATAAATTCCCCCTGAAGAGCTTGGCACAGGTATTTGCCATAATCATTGTCATTGTTGTTTTCTCTTCGTAATTGCGGCCTCTTTGTGCTTACTCATAATCCCTCTCTCTTTTTTTTTTTTTTGAGACGGAGTCTCGCTCTGTCGCCCAGGCTGGAGTGCTGTGGCGCGATCTCGGCTCACTACAAGCTCCGCCTCCCGGGTTTACGCCATTCTCCTGCCTCAGCCTCCCGAGTAGCTGGGACTACAGGTGCCCTCCATCTCGCCTGGCTAGTTTTTTGTATTTTTAGTAGAGACGGGGTTTCACCATGTAGACCAGGATGGTCTCAATCTCCTGACCTCGTGATCCACCCGTCTTGGCCTCCCAAAGTGCTGGGATTACAGGTTTGAGCCACCGCGCCCGGCCTCATAATCCCTCTCTAAGAGGCAGAACTAAGTCCCATATTTCCTCAAGGCAGCTAAACTGACACAGAATAGTGTCATCTCGGGTGCTGCTGCCACTGCCAATACCGCTGCCACCATCACCATCACAGTCGTCACCATCACGTGACACCATCATCACCATCACCACTATCACCACCATCACCACCACCACCACCATCACGTTCATCATCATCACCATCACATCACATTCATCCCCATCACCATCCTCTCTATCACCACCACCGTCATCACCATCATCACCATCACCACCACCACCACCATAATCCCCCACCAAAGATTACAGCCATTAACTTATTTAACAAAAATTTATTAACCACCAACAACTTTCCCAGCCCTTTCCAGCACCTTTTCAGGTGCTTGGATACAATCATACCTTATTAGCATCCCTCCTGTCCCTGTCATCATTTTCTGTCTCCGTTGCTAGATAGCAGGGTGGACTTGGAAGCCTTTTGGTATGTTCTTATAGATTCCGGAGCTCTCAGAAACCTCTGGCAACTGCAGGGTCAGCATTTGAGTCTGTGAAGGGTCTCGGAGGGGACTCAAAAGCAAGGAGAGCAGGCTTTTTCCCTTAGGGCTCTAACCCTTTGCTCCCGTGCAGAGTCTGGGGTGTGTTCTGGTACCCTACATCCCCTGACCCCTCTAAAGCAGACTCATGTTTAAGGCTTGGAATCCTTTTGTGTATGTCAGAGTCACTTGAAGAGCTGGTGAAGATGTCTGATGCCAGGTTCCATCCCCTGAGACTGACTCAGTGAGTCTCAGGTTGGGTCCAGGAGCTGTCACTTACCAAGCCCCCATGGGAACTCTGATGTTAAGGGACTCAGGGCCAGTGTAGCTTGTGGTGGCCAAGATGAGCCCCTTGCCCTTTGCTGCCCGGTCCAGCCGGCATAGCCAAGTGAAGCCTTTCTTCTCCCTCCACTCTGCAGGCACACCAAGATGAAGACAGCCACCAATATTTACATCTTTAACCTGGCCCTGGCAGACACTCTGGTCCTGCTGACGCTGCCCTTCCAGGGCACAGACATCCTCCTGGGCTTCTGGCCGTTTGGGAATGCCCTGTGCAAGACAGTCATCGCCATTGACTACTACAACATGTTCACCAGCACCTTCACCCTGACTGCCATGAGTGTGGATCGCTACGTAGCCATCTGCCACCCCATCCGCGCCCTCGACGTCCGCACATCCAGCAAAGCCCAGGCTGTCAACGTGGCCATCTGGGCCCTGGCCTCTGTTGTTGGTGTTCCTGTTGCCATCATGGGCTCGGCACAGGTCGAAGATGAAGGTCAGTGGGGTGGCCCCTCCTCCCCTCACCAGGCTCTCCACGGCTCCTGGGTGGCTCCTCTGGGCCCACTTGCCCTCCACGTCTCCTGGGCCCACTCTGACCCCACTTCTCTCCCTGCAGAGATCGAGTGCCTGGTGGAGATCCCTACCCCACAGGACTACTGGGGCCCTGTGTTTGCCGTCTGCATCTTCCTCTTCTCCTTCATCATCCCCGTGCTCATCATCTCCGTCTGCTACAGCCTCATGATCCGGAGGCTCCGCGGAGTCCGCCTGCTCTCAGGCTCCCGGGAGAAGGACCGGAACTTGCGACGCATCACTCGGCTGGTGCTGGTGGTGGTGGCTGTGTTCGTGGGCTGCTGGACGCCTGTCCAGGTCTTTGTGCTGGTCCAAGGGCTGGGAGTGCAGCCAGGCAGCGAGACTGCCGTGGCCATTCTGCGCTTCTGCACAGCCCTGGGCTACATCAACAGCTGCCTCAACCCCATCCTCTATGCCTTCCTGGATGAGAACTTCAAGGCCTGCTTCCGCAAGTTCTGCTGTGCCTCTGCCCTGCGCCGGGAGGTACAGGTGTCTGACCGTGTGCGCAGCGTTGCCAAAGATGTGGCCCTGGCCTGCAAGACCTCTGAGACGGTACCGCGGCCTGCGTGACTAGGCGTGGACCTGCCTATGGTGCCCGTCAGCCCACAGAGCCCATCTACGCCCAACACGGAGCTCACACAGGTCACTGCTCTCTAGGCTGACACACCCTGAGCCCTGAGCATCCAGAGCCTTGGATGGGCTTTTCCCTGTGGGCCAGGGACACTTGGTCCCAGAGGAGGACCTAGTGACATCATGGGACAGGTCAGAGCATTAGGGCTACCTCCATGGCCCCAGACAGACTAAAGCTGCCCTCCTGCTGCAGGGCTGAGGTGACACAAAGACCTACCTGGAAGCAGCTGCCGTGCTGCTGGATGGCCGTGACTGGAGCCTGTGCCCCTCCCTGCCCGTGCTTCACGTGACTCTTGGCCTCTCTGCTGCTGTGTTGGCAGAACCCTGGGTGGGAGCACACCCGGAGGAGGAGCAGCGGCTGTGTCATCCTGTGCACCCTGCGTGCTGTGTGCTGTTTGCATGGCAGGGCTCCAGCTGCCTTCAGCCCTGGGACGTCTCCTCAGGGCAGCTGGACAGGTTTGGCACTGCCCGGGAAGTCCAACAGGCAGCTTTTCTTTGGGGTGGGACTTGCCCTGAGCTTGGAGCTGCCACCAGGAGGACTTGCCTGTTCTGACTCCACCTGTGCAGCCAGGGCCACCCCAGGAGAGTGTCCAGGTGGGCTGGCCGTCCTTGGCTGCAGACCCCGAGCTGGTCCTGGGCCAGCCACACCTCTGAAGGTTTCCTGTGTGCTGCACGGTGCAGGCCTCATCCCTGACTGCAGCTTGGCTCTGGGTCCAATCCCCATTTCCCTTCAGGAGACCAACGGGAGGCCCTGGCCCATTCCCTCCAGCAGTGCAATGAACTGTCACGCTGTGGACCGTCAACCGAGCTCTGCTCCTCGGTGTGTGGCGGGTGTCTCGGGGGGAAGACGCCGCGTGACCACATGGGCGGCTCTGTTGTTCACAAAGTAGAGGCCTCATTTTCCTGGTCTTGACTGCTGTTTGGAGCAGGGTGGGAGAAGATTCTCTGGGGGTCTCCACATCCTCCCAGGGGGTCTCCACATTCTCCCAGGGCTCCCCTCACAGCCTCTCCTTTGCTTGAAGCCGGAGGTCAGTGGCCGTGCAGTATTTTGGGGAAGCTGTGTTGCGGGGCAAGCTGTGTGGAAGGAGAAGCCGGTGACCACAGCGGAGTCCTGCTCTGATGACGCCTGCTTCATTTACAAGCCTCAAGATGGCTCTGCGTAGGGCCTGAACTTGCTGCCCGACGAGAGGATAGCTTCACAGCAGAGCCAGCATGAGGGGTGGGGCTTGCCAGGGCTTGCTTGAGCCAAACTTTAAGCGCTGTGGTGGCTACGAGAACACTGGGGGGTGGGAGGGGGTCTCTGTACCTCAGGGGATGCCCTGCTGTGGTCAACCAGAGAATCACCGTTCCTGGTCTACAGATGGAAGCTGCAGGTTGGTGACTTTGCAAATGCACTTCCTACAGACGAACTATTAAAAGACCTGCAACATTGAAAAAACTCATTTTTTCCATCAAGACTTTGGCCAGGTAACCTTAGGCTCCTGCCAAGAACAGTAAGTGATGGCCATCTCGCCACAGAGCCTGGGCTGCTCCTCCAGCTCTGGGGAGTCTAGGCCGTGGGGACTGTCCCTGGGGAGGCCCATGCTGTCTCCGTGACATCTGTGGCAGGAGTCTCTGAGAATGGGAGCTGCCTAGCTACGGTGTTTTCTTGCCAAGGCTAAGTGTTTTGTGACTCTGTGCTGACGTAATGTGCATCTTCACGTATTTATGCATGTGGCAAGCGTTACTTCCTGTGCACGCAGCCAGCCCTGGGTCTGTCTCTGGGGTAATGAAAAAGGACCCTAATAAACACCTGCTCACTGGCTGGGTACTCTTCATAACAGGTGTTTCTGGCTTCTGCCACCTGGGGATTTACTTTTGGGGTGACTTTTCTGGGATTAGCACGTGAGTGGGAGGAGGCTATGGGGTTTAGGCTGAGTTCTTGCACTTGTCCTGTGCTGCTCAACAGGCTGGGCTCTGTCCTCAGTGAAGGGTCCTCCAGGAGGCTGGAACCCTGGGGAGAGTTGAAGCCAGTTAATGGTGTGTTGGCCGGGCTGTTACCTTTTCTTCAGCACACACAGTTTCTCCCTAAATAACCGATGGCCGCACCTCTCCCCTGCCCCTGGAAAGAGAGGTTTCCTGAGGATCCAGTGGGAGGAGGCTGCTCCCACCCAGGCTGCAGGGTTTTCTTCCCCCTAGTTCATCTCAGAAGAACCCCTGCTCCTGCTCATTTCCCCTTCCTAGAGCAGATCTGAGGGGAGTTTTGGTGCAGGATGAGCAGACAGCCTCCTCTGGGGCTGGGCACACTCTTGCCATGGACATCTGCCTCCTGGTTCCTGTTTGGCCCAGTGCAGCCCAGGCTGACCTGCAAAACAGAGCAGCTTTGGAGGGTGGGCACCCGCACACTCCAGGCCAAGGGCTTGTCTCCAGGGCATGGGCAGATGGGCAAGTTCTGTAGGGTTTTATATAGGTTTGAATGACAGACACTGTCTTATCCTGGACTGCTGTAGCAAAGTACCATAGATCCAATGGCAATAGAAACAACAGACGTTTATTTCTCACGGTTCTGGAGGCTGGAGATCAGAGATGAGGTGCAGGCACAGTCAGGTTCTGGGAGAGACCCGCTCCCAGGCCATAGAGGGCCGTCTTCTCACTATATCATGACATGGGTTTGAGAGCTCCAGAGCGTCTGTTTCCTAGAGGCACTCATCCCATTCAGGAGGACTCCGCGGTCATGACCTGTCATCTCCCAAAGGCCCCCTTCTCCTGATACCATCAGCTTGGCGGGTGGGATTTCAAAATACGAATTTTGGAGGAACACAAATAGTTCATAACAAACACATTGCCATTAAAGCAAAAATTTAGCATCAACGGACAATTTGGGAGGGACAGGCTGCACCGGGGTAGTTACCCTGCCCTTGGGCCCGGGAGATGGTGTGGGCTTGGTGGAAGAGGCTCACACGTGGTGCTGTCCTGTCCTCGGGTGGGTGTGGATCCAGGGCTAAGCCCACAGCTAGTGTATTCCAGAAGGAGCCGGCCAGACAGGGGCCAGGGGCCGTAGGAGGAGTTGGGGGGTGTTGGAGGCTGACCAGCTCCCTGGCTCACCCCACCCCTCCTCTGACCGCACCCTGGGTCTCCTCTCCAGCCCCCGGCTCCCCCAACCCACCTCTGCTGTTGGGCTTGGTCAAGTCGCCTGGCTTTTCTGAGCCTCAGTTAACTTCCCTGTGCAAAGGGGACCTCAGAACCCTCTTTGTGGGGTTGTGGGGACGGCTGGGGCGCCCGGGAGGGTCCGGGTCCTGTCCGACCGCAGGAAGGCCGGGGTTCAGCGGCGGCGTCGGACCCTCCCGCCAGGGGGCGCTGTGGGCTCACGCGGGCCCAGCCTCGGGCCCCAGGGCGCGGCGGTGGGAACCGCGGTCACTAGCGGGGTCTGAATGTGGGTGGCGGGGCCAGGCTGTCCCTGGGACCAGGAGCCCAGAGCGTGCAGACGTGGCGGGCTGAGCCGCTCAGTGTGGCCCCTGCCCCGCGCCCACCCCGCCCGGTGTCAGGAGGTCCGCCCACCTGCCCCTCCCTCCTGGCTGGCTGGGGCCTCCCCAGTCCTCGGGGGTCCTCTGCTGCTCCCTGGCTGGTTGGTGGTCTGCAGACCCTGTGGCTGTGCCTGATCTGCCTGGTCCCCGAGAAGAAGCTGAGGATCCCATTGCTGGACTGTGGATGGGGACAGGAGCCGCCCGAGGTCAGAAGAGGTCTGGGTTCTTTGGAGGAATCCTGGTTGGCGCCTTCTCTGCAGCAGAGATGGCCCGCTGGGGCCAGAGGGTGGAGGCCAGGTGGGAGGCCTCGGCCCTGAGGGCTGTAGGGGCCTCGTCCTGGCGCTCCGTCAGCGCCCCCGCCCCTCCCCACCCCTTCCCCACCCCTCCCCCACCCCGTGGGGCTCACTCTCAGCCCTGCCTGCGCTCACTCCCACTCCCGAGCGTCTCCTGCCCGCCCCTCATTGTTCGCTCGCTCATGACGCCTCACACCTGGCTTGGAGCGGGTGTCTGGGAAACAGTCCCACTTGTCTCCTCAAGGGGCTCCGGGGCACAGTAGCAGCGCGCGGGCACAGTAGCAGCGCGCGGGCACAGTAACAGCGCGCGGGCACAGTAACAGCGCGCGGGCACAGTAGCAGCGTGCGGGCACAGTAACAGCGCGCGGGCGCAGTAGCAGCGTGCGGGCACAGTAGCAGCGTGCAGCGCGCGGGCACAGTAACAGCGCGCGGGGCACAGTAACAGCGCGCGGGCACAGTAACAGCGTGCAGCGCGCGGGCACAGTAACAGCGCGCGGGCACAGTAGCAGCGCGCGGGCGCAGTAGCAGCGCGCGGGCACAGTAGCAGCGCGCGGGGCACAGTAACAGCGCGCGGGGCACAGTAGCAGCGCGTGGGCACAGTAACAGCGCGCGGGCACAGTAGCAGCGCGCGGGCACAGTAGCAGCGTGCGGGCACAGTAACAGGCTGCTGCTTAGCGAGGTGTGACTGCAGCGCAGCCAGGAAACAAATCCAGGGACAGCTTGTTCTTCCTGCGGTGTGGGTGTTGGTGGTGGCTTAAAAATTGTCCACAGGCTGGGCTCATGCCTGTAATCCCAGCACTTTGGGAGGCTGAGGCAGGAGGATCACTTGAGCCCAGGAGTTTGAGACCAGCCTGGGCAACATAGTGAGATCTCGTCTTTAAAAAAAAATTGCCTGGTGTGGTAGCGCACGCATGTGGTCCCAGCTACTCCAGAGGCTGATGTGGGAGGATTGCCTGAGCTCAGGAAGTCGAATCTGCCCTGAGCTGTGACCGCACCACAGCACTCCAGCCTGGTCAACAGAGTGAGACCCCTTCTCGATTTAAAAAAAATATTGAAGCAAAAGAAAAATAAACAGTCTACAGCCCCCAAGTGTGGGCTGGACCTGTGACTTGCTTCCAATGCACAGAATGTAGTAGAAGGGATGGCAAGTGGCTCCGGACACTTGGCCTCAAATGTGTTGAGGCGTCCTCTTGGCTCCCCCTTGGGTCGCTGGCTCTGGGGGACCCAGTGCCATGTTTTGAGGACACTCAGCCCCTGAAGCATCCATGTGGTGAGGAGCAGAGGCCTCCTGCCCGTAGCCACGGGAGGCAGACGTCTCAGAAGGAGATACCCCAGCCCCTGCCCAGGCTTCCGAGGGCCAGGGCCTTGGCCAACGTCCTGACTGCAACCTCAGGAGAGACCCTGAGCCAGAACCACCCAAAAGGCCACTTTAATTTTTGAACCACAGAAGCTGTGAAATAGTAGAAGTTGTTTTAAGCTGCTGAGTTTTGGAGAAATTTGTTATGCAGCAACAGATAACTAATACAGTGTTGTCAGGGAGGATAAGTGGATGGAGACAGCCCTGGCGTGTTTGGCTGGCTAGCATGGAGGAGAGGCACTGATGCAGGCCTGAGCCGAGGGGGCTCGACAGGCAGGGCCCTCGTCGCCTGGAGAGCTGGAGTACTTGGTGGATGGGTGGAGGTGGGCGTACACCCTGGAATGCCTCGTGGTCTGTGAATGGTGGGTCCTGTGTGCCCGCTGGACAGATTGATCAGAGCTCTGGGTCATGAGGACGTAAACCAACCCAGAGCACTCACATCTCACTGCCAGGCTGGAATGCCAGGCATGGAACCAGCTGAGAGCCATGGGGCCAAGAGTCGGGGCCTGGCCACAGCACACCTGGGACCAGCCCCTGGCCCCTCCCACCTGACGGCTGCCTGCACTTCATTACCACCCTCACCCTGCCCCCACCAGAGTTTCAGCAGCTCCTGCTGGCTGATTACAAGCCCCTGGCCACACCGCGGGAGAAAGAGTTCCAGGTGCCAGCCTGTCCAAGTGACGGATGGTCCCTAGGCTCTGGTGGCCCAGAGGTCCTGGCAAAAGGGCCCTGTACCCTCTAGCAAAATATGAGAGGACCATCGGCCACAGCATGGGGGGTACAGAGGAGCACAGGCCATGGCATGCGGGCACGGCGGGGACGGGCCTCCTGCTGGAATGTCACTGGGGTTTCAGCCCATGAGAGTCAATTCCATGGTCTCATTTGGTGCAGGTGTCCTTGGCCTTTGCAGCCACACAGCACTGCTGCTGTCTGAGGCGCCCGCACTTGCCACTTCCCAACCCTGTCTTGGGGAGACTGTGCGACATGGCGCTGGCCCAGGTCGAGACCATAGTTCAGGTCCCTTCCCTCCCGACCACTGTCATTAGGGATCCTGAGTCCCAGAGCCTTCCGAGGCGCTTGTCCATCTGTCTGTCTCTCGTGGGTAAGTGGACTCAGGATGCTTGCTGTGTTGGGTCCTTCTGCCAGGACCTGGCTCCCTGCTGCTGTCCACCCAGGGGCTGTCCAGGAAGCAGAGACATGGAAGATATATGCCCACAGCTGTCTCTGTAGGTCTGGTGGCCAGTGTTTGAGGGTCTGTGTCTCACTGTGTGGAGAAGACAGCACTGGGATGTGAACAGGACGGGCACTCCCTGAAAGAGACAACCTGAACTGGGTGGTGGTGGGGGTGATGGTGGGTGCTCAGGCCCCTCAGCACCCGAACATGGTACGGAAATTTTTCCGGAAGTTGTTGTCTAGAAAGGCGTAGAGGAAGGGGTTCAGGCACGAGTTGGCGTAGCTGAGGCTGGTGATGACGTAGGACATGCTGATGACCAGTGGGGTCTGGGGCAGGTCTGTGGTCAGGGCCACGACAGAGGCCAGGTGAAAGGGCGTCCAGCAGAGGAGGCACACGGCCAGCACGACGAGGACCAGGATGGTCACCTTCCGCCTGGCCTTGCCTAGAGCCTTGGCACCAGAGCAGAGCCGCACGGCCCGCAGCCTGCGCAGCAGGTCTGTGTAGAGCACACAGATGGTGCACACAGGTACCACGAAGCCCAGGACCAACGTGTAGACACGGCTGGCCTTGAACCAGACCCGCTCGGGCCGCGGGAAGCTCAGCCCACAGCTTGGGACCTGTAGCTCATTGCTGTAGACGCCAGCAAAAGAGAAGAAGGGCAGAACCAGAACCGTGACACCCAGCCAGACACACAGGCTGGCGACCTTTGCCCCCCGGTAGGTGCGCCAGGGCATGTGGTGGGACCGCACAGTGGCCAGCACCACCAGGTATCGGTCCACGCTCATCACAGCTAGGAAGTAGATGCTGGAGAAGATGTTGTAGTGGTCGATGGCCAGCACCAGCTTGCAGAGCAGCTCCCCGAAGGGCCAGTGCTGCAGCAGGTGCTCTGCGATGTTGACAGGCAGTACCAGTGTGAAGAGCCCATCGGCAATGGCCAGGTTCAGGATGAACACGTTGGTCACCGTCTTCATCTTGGGCGCCCTCAGGATTACAAGGATGACGGCCGTGTTGCCAGTCAGTCCCACGGCACAAATCCCAGAGTACACGGCGGGCAGGAGCACATAGAGGAACGGCAGCGGCTCAGAGAAGGTGGCATTGTGGCCGGTGCCATTGTCCTGAGAGATGTTGGCACCCATCGTGGGGAGAGAGAAGGAGCCCCTGCTGTCAGGGAGCTCTGGGAGACCAGTGGCCTGCATTGTAGCTGGGACCGTTGACAATTTGTGCCCTGGGCAGGTGGGAGGTGCCTTGGAGTTGGGTATCTGGTTGGGGGCCTCCTTGGGCTGGATTCTAGGGAAGAAAGACAACCGGAAACTTTGAGACCTGGCTGTCTGTTAGAGCATGGCCACTCCAAGTTCTCTGGCAGAGATGGCAGCCACTTTGCCAGGTCAAGGACATGGGGCCAGAGGGAGCCTGGTGGGGTGTGTGTGGGCCTCCTCCTGCCTCTTCCTGGTGATACTTTAGCAGATCCGTTCCCTTCTCCCGTAGAGAGAGCTGCTGGCCAGCCTCCTGGGAAGAGGAGACGTGGATCTGCCCCTGCCCCAGCAACCCGCAAATGCACAGGCTAAGTAGACTCAAGAGATCCCTTTGAAAACACACCTTCCAAGCTCGTCTCTGGCTCCCTTGAATCTGAAAGTCTTTCCCTCAGGGGTCTTGGAGTCTGCACCCTCCCTCACACCCTCCCGAGAGATGCTGCAGACCCTGCCGGTGCAGCTACTCTTCTCTCCACTGACCTGTGCAGTGCTTCAAGTCCAGAAGTTGGCAGCCATGGTGTGTTCCTGGTTTTGGGCAGTACAGGCAGTCGCGGGGAGGTATGGTCCTCACTCAGACCTCCCGCTGAGGTTTCAGCACTTTCAGGACCTGCCCTGCTGGCTGCCTCAGCCCCGGCGGTGAGGTTCCCAGCCTGGTGCCTGTGCTGATGCTGGTGAGGGAGGGAGGCGGATCCCCCTCGCTGACGTGGAGCCTGGAAGGCAGGCCCCACCTTCCCCTGAGCTGCAGTAGCGCCTGCAGTCGGCTGTCCCAGGGTCTCCTTCGCACTCACTTACCTAGGCAGACTCCTCAGTGGGCGGCTGAGGCACATGTGCGCCTGTGTGTCAGGAAGGCACTCCATACAGGGGCCTCTGGGTGTGCCCAGGTCTTCGGGCAGAGGGCACTGAGGGCGTCTGTGCCTCTGTCTGGGAGTCACTATGGACTTGGGCACCTTTATCTGCGTACATGGGTGTCTTGGTGGATCTTGTGCCCCACACTGTGCGTGTACATGGTGTGTGCTTGTGTGTGTGTGTGTGCCAGTCAGGACATGTACATGGTGTGCCTGTGTGTCCTGTGTGTGTGTGGGTGCCAGTTAGGACATGTACATGTGTGTGCCTGTGTGTCCTGTGTGTGTGTGTGTGTGCCAGTTAGGACATGTACATGGTTTGTGCCTGTGTGTGTGGGTGCCAGTTAGGACATGTACATGGTGTGTGCCTGTGTGTGTGGGTGCCAGTTAGGACATGTACATGTGTGTGGGCCTGTGTCTGCCTGCATGGGGGTTTCTGTGGGTGAGCTCTGCGTTGTATCTGAGTGTGTCTACATGTCCTTGGCTGAGTGTGGGGGTCTGGGGGGTCTGTATGCCCTCAGGTGGAAGCAGAACTTGTTGGCCACAGTCAACCCACCTTCTTTTTTTGCCTTTTACTAAAAGAGGAACTCAACCTAGGCAAGCTGTGAAAGGCTGCAGAGAAAACGTTCGCACCCTGACGTGCATCTCTCATGCTGTCCTGCAGAGGTGGTGAGCGTCGCGCTCTGCTCTGGGTTGGCCTTCGAGTCCTTCCCTTCTCCCCGCTTTTCTTCCTTGCTGGATGCACCCTGCCTTATTCAACCCCCGTGTGTGCAGCTCGGCAGCTTCTGGGCATGCTTTGCAGGCAGTGCCACAGCTGACACGAGCAGTCGCCAGTCAGGGCCGTTCCTCAGCGGAGACGTGTTGGGTCAGAGGGTCTGTGTGTTATCTTTCCTTTGTTTCTTTTTTGAGACGGGGTCTTGCTCTGTCGCCCAGGCTGGGGTGCAGTGGTGCTATCATGGCTCACTGCAGCCATGACCTCCCTGGGCTCAGGTGATCCTCCCACCTCAGCCTCTCAAATAGCTGGCACTACAGGCATGTGCCACCATGCCTGGCTAATTTTTGTATTTTTTTTGTAGAGACGAGTTTCACCATGTTGCCCAGGCTGGTCTCGAACCCCTGAGCTCCAGCCTACATCGGCCTCCCAAAGTGCTCAGGTTACAGACATGAGTCACCGCACCTGGTCACTGTGTGTTTTCGGTCTGGGGAGATGTGGCTGCCCATCGAGACCGTGCCCTCTGCCTGTGGGGTCGCAAGACTGTCACCCCACACTCACAGTCTGCCTTCTTTCATGAGAGTTGCTCTGTCAAGTCTGTTGGTTAGGACAAGAGCCTGGGCAGTCACCCTGAGTACCCTGATATCACCAGCCTGAGGGTACACTGTGGATGGGCCCCGAGCTACCCTTCCATGGGCTATGCCATGTGGATGTTGAATCTGGGGTCAGGGAGCCCTGCTGAGATATCTCACACTCCTCTTCAGCCAGAGTTTGGGGATGGCAGTCGGTGGGGGATCCATGGGTGTGTCTCGAGGGAGCCTGGGGCTGGTGGTAGCCACAGTTCGTCACATTTGTGGAGCTTGAGGCCCACGAGGTCGGGGATGGTGGTTAGCAGCCATGAAGAGAGGCTGCACTGGGGCTGAATTTTGTGATTCGGGGTGTTTGTGGGGTCAGGAGGGGTCAGTTCACAGCTCCTGGAAACCAGAGGCGTGACACAGAGAGGCCAGGCCTGGCATGTGGTGGCCTCGTCCTCCTTGGCCCTAGTGGCCCAGCCATTGACCAGGGTGTAGGCTGGGCCAGGCGGTCACTGGTCTTGGCTGGGGAGCGACCGACCATGGCCTCAGCACTGGGCACTGGGAGAATGTCCCAGGCCTGGTGTCACCGAGCTGCTGTCCTGGGGTGGGGCTGGCCACACTGGCCTGATTCTGGGCCTCCCTGGGGGCATTGCTGGGGGCCTCTCCCTTCCCATGCATTTTGGGAGGGGCCCAGGCTAGTGCTGATACCTTCCTCTGCCCAGTGCCCCCATGTGGGCTGAGCTCTGGGCACCCCTCCTGCTCTTTGCCCTGCAGGACACCGACTGCCACCCACACCTTCTTCAGAGCAGGGTGTTCCAGGAGGGTCTTCCCTTAAGCCTCAGGAGTGGGGAGCCCAGTGTCAGGGGCATCCCTCAGAGTACAGAATCTTCCCATGCAAAGGTCCCACCGTGTGTCTGGCTTCCTCTGAAGCCAACCATGAGTCTGGGTCCTCTTTTCACTCCACCGGTGTCTGGTGACTCTGGGAATCTGAGCCCCTCCCAGACTCTACCTCTGCTCTCCTGAGCCTGTCCTGAAGGCTGGTCTGGCACCACAGCCCGCCGGTCACACTGGAGGTGGGGTGGGCATGATGGAAGGGATGGGACCCTGAGGGCAGTGGGGATGGGGGAGACTGCCGGGTGCAGAGCTCAGGACCCCGGGGAGGCTGGTTGGAGGTGTCAGGTCCTCCCGGCCACAAAAGCAGCAACCCCAGGTGCCTTTTCTTCCTCCCAGAAGCACCTCGCTTATGCCCAGTGCAACACCAGGGCCTGAGCTGGGGCTGCTCCCCTGTCTGTACCCCAGCCCTCAGGGCTCAGAAAGGTCCTTTGCTCTGTCTGTGGGCTGGGCATTATTCCAGCCAACTGTGACCTTGTGAGAACATCGTTCTGTGGAAATGATTTCCATTTTCAGAAATAAATTGGCCTTTTCAAACGAACCTGTGAGGCCCTTTGGGTGTAGAGAGGAGAGGCCGGGGGGGAGGGAGCCGTGCTCAGCTCTGTCGGGCAGAACGATGGTGGGGGCCACTGGCAGGGCACATCATCTGTCTGGGGTGTGGGGTGATGGAGTGATGGGTGCCAGTCAGTGTGCATCTGAGCATCCTGTGGGGCTGTGTGTGGGGGTCCTGCAGGGACCCGAAGGAGAAGCAGACCTACATTTATGTGTGGCCGAGCACAGTGACACTGTACCCCTCGGGCAGGGGCCAGGGAGAAGCACCAGGACCCTGAGACAGCTAAGTAACATATAAGCATCGCTGTGCTGGCTTTATTCTTATTGCCACTTCATATAGGTGTGGCAGCTGCCCTCCGTCTGTCCCTCAGTGAGCGATACAACTCGGATCTTCAATGTGCATGCATATATGTAGCAGACATACAGACCCAGAGGTTCATACGGACTTGAGTGTGCATGTTGACCATCTCCTCTCTAGCCAGGCAGGCCCTGGTAGGAGGGGTGGATTCTGCCCTGCTGGCCAGAGTCCAGGCCTGTCTGCCCTGCTCTCTCTCCTCCATCAGCTCTCCAAGATGAGCCTCAGCTGTGGCTGTGGCCCTGCAGGGCAAGTGCTCCCAAGAGGCCTAGGCCATTAGGCCTAGTGAGAGGGCCAGGTGTGGTGGCTCACACCTGTCATCCCAGCACTTTGGGAGGCCGAGGTGAACGGATCACCTGAGGTCAAGAGTTTAAGACCAGCCTGGCCAACATGGCGAAACCCCATCTCTACTAAAAATAAAAAAATTATTGTGGCCAGGCACATGGTGGGTGCCTGTAATCTGTAATCCCAGCTACTCCGGAGGCTGAGGCAGGAGAATCACTTGGACTCAGGAAGCGGAGGTTGCATTGAGCCGAGATCATGCCACGGCACTGCAGTCTGGGGGACAGAGTGAGACTCTGTCTCAAAAAAACCCAGAAAAACAAACATTAGCTGGGTATGGTGGTGCACGCCTATAGTCCCACTGCTTGAAAGGCTGAGGTGGGAGAATCGCTTGAGCCCAGGAAGTCAAGGCTGCAGTGAGCCGAGATTGCGCCACGGCACCCCAGCCTGGGTGACGGAGTAGGACCCTGTCACAGAAAAAAAGAAGACCAGCGAGAGGCCCAGGCCTGGCCTTCTCTAAGTAGGTAACTGGGCAGCTTAGCTCTCTCAAAAGAGATAAGTGATTCAGGGCCAGTTTCTCTGAGTGGGAGGTGAGTTCTCCAGGGAAGCTGGGAGAAAACACACTTTATTTATAAAACTGGGAAGGGACCATTTCTCGTTTAAATTCAGGGTTCCCCACCATGCCTCAGGGTACCCGCTGCCTCTCTCTTCCCCCTTCCAGTCAGCAACGAACTGTCCCCAGGGGAGGTCATGTTAGACAGGGCCATAGCCACCGGGCACCTTAGCTCGGGGCAGATGAGAGGGGCCAGGGCAGCCAGACTGGGTCCTCAGCCATCTCCCAAATACCCTACCTTAGGCGCTGAGTCATTCATCCACTGCACACATATTTGCCTGGGAGGACTGCAGTGAACAAAGGGCCAATTCCTGCTCTCGTGGGGCTGGCCCTTTGGTGGGGGAGGCAGATGGTGGATGAAATAGTGCAGTGCACTGTGGAACAGGAGGAAGGGGAGCTCTGGGGGGAGCAGGAGGCCACTGGGCCTTTCAGAGAAGGCACCTCCTGTGCTGAAACCTGGAGGGGGTGGGGGAGGTTGGGTGAGTGGGGCAAGGCCCCTGGGGGGAAAGAGGGCCCTTGGGGCCAGGTCCTAAAGCCAGAGGTTCTGGAGGTGACAGTTAGGGGAGCAGAGGCCTGAGCAGGTTGGGGAAGAGGCCATTGTGGGGAAGCTGGAGGTCACGGTGGCGTGTAGGTCTGGCTGCCTGTGGGCAGCCCCCACCCTGACCAAGGCCTTCGGCAGCCAGGGTTTACAGGGCTGCTGGGGCTGGGGCACTGAGGCCTCCCTCTCATCTCTGGACCTCATCTGCTAAAGCTGTGCCTGCGCTACCCACGTGCCTCCTACCGCCCCAGGCGCGTGTAGGTGGCAGGCTCAGGGAGCCTGGTGCAAAGCTCCCATCGTGACTGAAGCACGCAGACAGGAAGGAGGGCGACTGTTCCCTAGGGCCCAGGCCTGTCTCCTCTTGGGGCTGGGAGGGTTGCTTAAATCAACTACCAAAGCGGCTGCAGCCTCCTGCTCACTCACAAAGGCCCCAATCCAAGCACAGGAGGGCGGGTCCCCAGGACAGTCTTCCCCAGTGGTGACTGCTGCCTGTTCTCCTTGCCTTGGCCAGTCCCAGGCCCTAATAACCAGGAATAGGCCCTGGAATGGGCCTGCCCTGAGCTCAGAAGCTTCCAGGTGCTCTCTGGAGGCTCAACCCAGAGGGCTTCACTGAGGAGGTGTCACTGTGCCTGCCTCAGGGGCGTGTCCCTGGGTGATCTCAGTGTGGCTGGAGATGTAGGAGAGGGCTGGAGGGGGTCTCACCCTGTCCTCAGGGCTGGGAGCGCTGTGGCCACTCAGAGATCGGGGGCAGGGTGGGCAGGCAGGTGCAGGCGCCTTTGAGTCTCTGGGGGAGGGGGTTACTCAGGCATGTCGGTGCATGTGGATGCACATCTGGGTGGGCGGGAGTGTGTGTATGTCCTATGACACCCTTTGCTGGTGCCTGCAGCGGCAGAGCACCCTGGGCCCCCAAAGAGGGCCCAGGAATGTCCAAGACCTGACGCGGAATGATCATATGTCTGGCTTTCTCGTCAGGCCATGAATTCTTGCTGAAGGATCCTCAGATGGGAAGGGCTGATGCATGCCCAAATCTGAGGCTTTTGACTCTCCTGTTGGCTCCTGGCCTGGAGATGACCCTGCAGGCTGGCAGTCTGTGTCCCTCCACAGGGGACCATGCCCACGTGGCTGGTTTCTGGGCCTGGGGAGTATGGGCTGCAGCTCTGGGATGCTCCAGGGACTAGATTTGTTGACCTTGGACCAGACTGTCAATTGTGGGCAGATGAGGAGGCGTGAGAAAGTTGGAGGAGAAAGGCTGGGTGAGGCAGCCCCCACCAACCCCTTCTGGAAAATTTCACCTTGGGGACTTCCAGACAGGGGAGAACAGATCCAGGCTGGCAGCTGGTAGGGTCGGAATGATGGGCCCCATTGGAGGTGAGGGAGCTTCTGGCCTTGCCCATTCTGTTCCCCTTCTAACCTGCCTGGCACCAACCCTGACCTCAAAGGATGGATAGTGGCCTGAGCCTGTGGCAGAAGCTTCAGCTCCCCCTGAGGACTGGCTGCTCCTACTGTTGTGACCTCAGTACACACACACACCCACACACACACACACACCTGCTCACAGATTCCAGCACACAAAGACCTTGTGCACACGTACACACAAGCACACAGATGCCAGCACAAATACACCTGCCCTCCCACACATGATCACACACTTGCACTCCATTTTTGCATGAACTTCTCCAGATCAACTCTGGACCGTGCACTGCCATGTCCTGCCTGCCAGGTCATCTCTAGGCCAGGAGCCATTGCTTGTGGTGGGGCTCTCTTGGGCTGATTGCTGTGAGACGAACTGGGCTGGGGAAGGCTGGGTGGCAGTGTGGGACCAGACCCTGCTGGAGAGGGGTCAGGGGGTGGAATATTAGCGTTAGGGGCAGTGGCCAGGGCAAGGGCAGAGCCCCACGGCCACATGCTCGCTGCCCTGCATCCTCGTGGTGCTGGTGTTGCTGCACACGCACGTTTCACTCCCCGTGTTCCTGGCATCCAGCCCCCACGTGTCACGTTCACATGCCCTGTCTCATTCGCTCATGCAAAGCTCACATCATACCTGCACACGTCCGCACACGTGACTCAGTGCACTTTTGGGCCCCACTTCAGGCTTCAGTGTTGGCTGCACACATTCCTGCTCACACGTCCCATGGACATGCCCTGAGTCTCTCATAAGGTTCAGAGCCCGGAGGGCACCTCTCGCTTGGGGAAGCCTGTTCCTGACCCTGTTCTCTGCTTGAGGAGCCTTGGGAGGGTCACTGGGTGAGCATCAAGGAGGAGCCGACAGCTGCAGGGCTGGAAGGGCCACTGCTCATGCCTTTCTGTGGCCAGTGAGCAGGAATCCTGCTGTGGTGAAATCTCAGGCAGGCTGTGGTATGGAGGATGCCGAGGGTCAATCTGTGCAGCTGGGAGGACCCTGAAGAAGAGCTTTGCCGGGCGAGGCAGCTGGGGCAGTGCTGGGCCGTGGTAGCTGGCTGGCGCATGTTGTATCCTGGCTCCGAATTCCCGTTCTCTGCACAGAGCTAGACGTTTTGCTGCACCAGCAAGGAGTGGAGTGGAGGCACCCTCAGCTCTGGGGACCCCGCTATGGGCTGACTCCTCCCTGGACCACCTGCTAATGGGCTGCCCTGGTTCCTATCTCCACCCCTTTGCTCCCAGCACCTCTGCTGGTCCATGTAACTGATGTGCCCTGCATACCAGGCCCTGGGCTCAGTGCTGGGGGCCCAGACTGGGCTGGGACCTGGCAAGGGTTGGGGTGGCACCTCTGTCCAGGGCTTATGGATGGCACCCTTTTGCTTACTGCCCTGGCAGCAGCCAGGAGGGGGGCCCAGCCGAGGACTGCAGCTCTACCCAGTCCAGAACGTTTGGCCAGGCAGGAGGATGGGCTGTACTTCCAGAGTCTGGTGGGTTTTTTGTCAGAGGAACTGAGCTAGAAAGACATGTGAATGATGGTTCAGCTCTGAGAAGCAAATAAACCTTTATAAGTCAGAAGGGGCCTCAGTTTCTCCATTTGTCCTGGCCCTGTTTGTCACATGCCCTACCGGACACACACATCTGTCTTTCCTTCACAGCCCTCCATGGAGTCCTGGGCCAGGTTCTGGGTCTACCCTGTCCCCATCCCAGTGTGCCCAGCTCAGGGCAGTAGGGAGGAGACTGCTTAGCACATCACAGCAGGTCTTCGATGGCCTCCCTCCTCCATCCCCAGGGATGTTCCAGGGATGGCAGGTGGAGGAGGCTTTTACCAGGAGAGGCAGAACTGGCAGGAGCAGGTTTTTAAAGTCTTGAGGTTGTCATAGCAACTGCATCCCTGCTGAGGTTCGGTGGCTGTGCAGACGTCCCTGTGCTGGAGTGGGCATGTTTGAAAGCCATGTGGAGGCTCCAGGCTGCTGCTGTGGCACAGGCGTGCCTTGGTGTTGGTGAGCTGTGGCATGGCTGTGCAGTGGCGCAGGTGAGGTGAGGTGTGAGGTGGTGTATGTGGCCTTGCAGGGCTCAATTTTCCTTGCCTGTGACCTCAACCTATATCCAGCTCCAAAATGTGGTCTGCAGGGGGGAAGGGCAGGAGCTGGATCTGCCCCTCCCCCGTGCTGACCTAGATTCTGCCTGGCCTGCAGGTCCTGCAGCAGACGTGTCTGCCATGAGTCTAGCTGTGCAGGCTCCGTGGTCACCGTAGCTTTTGGTACCCAAGGAGGTAGACAGAGGTTTGAATCTAGGACTGGGCAGCTCCCTCGCTTTCCACCCCCACAACTGTGGCCTCAGTCATCAATGGACGAGTCCAAGTCAGTAGGGGAAGCCGGGCCGTGCCCTCGGCTGGGTCCTGTGGCCTTTGGGCTGCCACCCTGAGCTGGGGATGGAGGTGGGGGCATGGGGCTGCCGCCAGCACCTCGATGGTCCTGCAGCTGTGGTGCTCACAATTCTAACACCATGCTGTCATCTTTTTGGCTTCTGGAATTTTGAGCCAATTTGGGCTCACCAGGGTGATGCCGCCCCTCATCTGGCCGAGCCTTCTGGGAGCCTGAGGGAGTCGGGACCCCACCCTAAGCTGAGCATGGCGTGGGCCACGTCACCATCCACCTTGTGTTTATGGGATGATTTAAGAGAACACGGCAGTCTCGGAAGAGCGGTGGTGGCGTTTAGCTTAATGGCTTTTGATACAGAAGCCAAAAGCGTGGTCTGGGCCAGACCTAGGCAGTCAGGGCTCTGGGCTGGGCAAGTGCACCGTATAAAAGGCCGGGTGGGGATCAAGGGGAGCCAGGGCTCAGGCTGGAGGCCCCCCTGAGGGCAGATGAGGGTCTGCAGGGGCTGTGGCATGAGGATCTTCATTGCTTCAGTCTTAGAGGAGAGCAAAGTCCAGGCAAGCCTAGGGATGGGACAGAGGAGGTGGACAGAGTGTGGGAGGCTGGCCACGGCCCACTGCACAGGGGGTCTTGGGGACGCCAGCTCAGCCCCAGGCGTCAGCTTAATGGTTGCCTCCCGCCCGGGTCAGGGCCCACTTCTTGTGCCTAGGGCCCTCTCCAAGCTCTTTATCATGGACCCTCTCCGCCTCCCCCGGGACTCCAGGCCAGCTGGGCAGTGCTGTGTCTGTGCTGTGCGTCTTTTGAGCTTCGTCTCCAGCCCCGGACCCTGGGGCTCCTCCTTCCTGGGCCTCTTCCTGAAGCCTGAGGAGCCCTCCTCTCCTGGGGGAGGGTGTGTTCCTGCCCAGTCTGGGTGAGGGGAGTCGCAGCCCCGGCTCAGACCCCACTGCTCACATGTAAGGCAAGTCATGGCCTTGCCCTCCAGAAGCCATGGCAGCCTGGTGAGGATACCGTGAGCACAGGACTCGGTGTCCATCTTGGCTGTACCCTCTCAGAAACATCAGCCTGGTGACCTTGTGACCTCTTACGTCCCCTCTGCAGGAAAGGTGACCAACAGTCTGGGTTGGCCTGGGACCGTCCAGCTTTTAGCACTGAATGCCCCATATCCCAGGAAATTTCCTGGTCCTGGACAAACCTTTTATCAGTAGGGTCTACCTGGGGGACATATGAGAGAGTGCTCCCTTCAGGAGAAGCTGTGCTGGGCATGAGCCCACCCTGAGGTGGGGGGCCAGTCCTGGGCAAAGCTATGCGGGGCATGGGTGCACCCTGATGGGTGGGGGGCAGGCCTGGGCTCAGCCAGAAGACAGCCCCAGTTCCTCCAGCATGGCTGGGCCCCATCCCCACTTCACTTCCATCTCCACCTTTGCCGACTCCTGGATCTGAGCCTCCTCCTGGTCTATCTCTGGTTCTGAATGCCTCCTGTGTGCGGGGTGCTGACAGCTAAAAACACATCTGTGTTTCATTTTGTCCCCACAATGACCCAGGGAGCAGTACGACCGTCATCCCATTTAGCAGATGAGAACAGGAGGCTCTGATGGAGTTTCCCCGGAGTGTGCTTAATAACCACAGAGCAGTGGGGCACTCAGCTTCTGCGTGGAGCTTCCCAGAGCCTGTGGCGTCCTCTCCAGGACTCCAGCAGTGTCGAATGTGGGGGGCCCACACTCTCACCAGGGAGACCTCATACTTATCACCTGGGACGTGTTTTCTGCCCACAGAGGCTCCGTCCGCATCTCTCGCTGCTCAGGGGAGGTGAGTGGGGCCTTGCTCACGCAGGACAAAGGAGGCTGAGGTGGGGCTCTAGGCCCCTCTTCCCGGCCCACTTGAGTGCACCCCAAAAGCACGTGGAGCCCCTGGGGTGCTGCCTGTGGTCAGGCCAGAGACTGCTCCACTGTCCAAACTGTGCTCATGGGGATACGGCCTGGGGACTGTGACAGTGGAACCCAGGTAAAGAGCCCTGTGGACCTGTGCTCCAGATTCAGGCCAGTCAAGGATGCCCTGGTGGCCTAGACAGTCTCCTGAGGGGAGCAGACCAGGTGGAGGTCAGGAGTACAGGTCTGGGACTGGCTTTTTCCTTGCTGTGTGGTCCAGGGTGAGTTACCCAACCTCTCTGAGCCTCTGCTTCCTCACTTGTAAATGGGGATCATCATTTTCCTGTCTCAGGCTGGAGGTTGCACGTGTTGGGCCAGGGTGCAGCACTGAGGGAGCCCCGTCTGAGGTCCCACCTGCCCGAGCTGCTCTGGACCTGGTCTGGGGTTTCAGCCTTGGGCCTGGGCAGCTCAGGTGGACGCTTGGCGGGAACACTGATCTCAAGTCAGCTGTGAGTAGGACGGGAGGCTGGTGCGCGGCGCGAGCTGCAAGCCACAGGCAGGGAGAACTTCCCGGAGGTAGTGGAGGGGGAGGGAGAGAGAGAGTGTGTGTGTGCGTGTGTGCGCGCGCGCTTGCTTCTTAGCCTGGGCAAAGAACTGGGAGACCAGCAGGCCAGCGCTGGCTTTGCCACGGAGGGGAAGCACTTCCAAGCCCCACTGTTCTGGACTAGTTCTGCTGAACCACAGAGCGGCCGCCGTTTTCCCTTGGCCGGGGTGGGGGCGCCTGGCTCAGCCAGGCTCTGCGCGGTGCGGCCCAACCCTGACCCCCAGTGGCCAGTGCGGAGAACTGCTGCAGAGGAAAAGGACCGTTCAGTAGGGCGGGGGCGGGCGCGGCTTCCGGGAACCCTGCCCAGGGCTCTCTGCACCTTCCCGCAGAGCCCGGGTCCCCCCACCAGGGAGGCCCCGGTGCTGGAGCTTCGGCCTTGGTGACAGGACTGCCGTGGCTGGCGCGGCACTCATTTCGAGTGGGCATGGGGGCAGGCAGGCCAGTCTCTGATGGTTTAAGGATGCTGTGGTTTGAATATTTGTCCCCTCCGAAACTCAAGTTGGAATTTCATCCCCAATGCGGCAGTATTGAGAGGCGGGGCGTTTAAGAGGTGAGTGGGCCACAAGAGCTCTGCCCTCATGAATGGATTAATTTATTTATAGATTAATGGGTTATCACAGGAGTGGGGCTGGTGGCTTTGTAAGAAGAGGGAGACCTGAGCCGGCACGCTCAGCCCCTCACCCTGTGACGCCCTGCACTGCCTTGGGACTCCCGGGTTCCCACCAGCAAGAAAGCCTCACCAGATGTGGCCCATTGACTTTGGACTTCGGAGCCCCCAGACCTGTAAGAAATACATTTTGTTTCTTTTAAATTACCCAGTTTCAGATATATAAATACATTCTGTTCCTTTTAAATTGCCCAGTTTCTGTTATAAGCAGCAGGAAACAGACTAAGACAAGGGGCAAGCCAGCCCCTGCCCACAAGGAGCTCCATTCTGGTGTTGAGAGCCCAGACACGCAACTGTGACCTTTGTCATGCTGGAGACTTGTTTTGTGGTGGCCCCAACCTCAACTTGCCAGCAATTTGTAAAAGAACCACATCAATTTTACATAGCAAATTAAACCCAGGGTAAATGTGTGTACCTGGATTCCAATAGCAGGTAAATATTCTTAATGGTGAAAACTACAACTCCTGTTAAAACTCTTGTGTGCTGCTCTTGCCACTGAGTTTAAACAACAAAAAAACAACTCTGTGCTAATCGTATAAAGAATATTTTTGTCTGGACTATCTATGGCCATGTTCTCCACCCTGGATGTGCAGTAGTACCCCTGGGTACTTCGGGAGCTCACTAGAGCTGGCTCCACCCCCATGCCCAGGCTCTGATGTGCTTGGTCTGGGTTGGAGTCTGGGCACCAATATTGTCCTAGTTTTGTGTTGCTATGAAGGAATATCTGAGGCTGGGTAATTTCTTTTTCTTTTTCCTAGGTGAGGAGCAAGGATAGAGGCTGGGTCATGATAAAAGAGGTTTGTTTGGCTCACAGTTCTGCAGGGTGTATGGGAAACATGGTGCCGGCATCTGCTTCTGGGGAGGCCTCAGGGAGCTTTCACTCATGGTGGGAGGTGCCTGATGGTAAGAGAAGAGGCGAGAGAGAGGGGAGATGCCAGGCTTTTTTAAAACAACCAGCCCTGGCCGGGCACAGTGGCTCACGCCTGTAATCCCAGCACTTTGGGAGGCCGAGGCGAGCGGATCACGAGGTCAGGAGATCAAGACCATCCTGGCTAACACGGTGAAACCCCGTCTCTACTAAAAATACAAAAAATTAACCAGGTGTGGTGACGGGCGCCTGTAGTCCCAGCTACTCGGGAGGCTGAGGCAGGAGAATGGCGTGAACCCAGGAGGCAGGAGAATGGCGTGAACCCAGGAGGCGGAGCTTGCAGTGAGCCGAGATTACACCACTGCACTCCAGCCTGGGCGACAGAGTGAGACTCTGTCTCAAAAAAAAAAAAAACCAAAAACCAAAAACCAAACAAACAATAAAACCAACCAGCTCTCATGGGAACTCACCCATCACTAAACTATTCATTCTGGATCCTTCCCCATAACCCGAACACCTCCCACCAGGCCCCACCTCCAACATCGGGGAACAAATTTCAACATGAGGTTTGGGGACAAACATCCAAACGATAGCAGGTGTTTTTGAAGAACAATCAGGTGTTTCAAACCTGGGGTGAAGCCACGGGTTAATACTGTTTTTCAGACATGGCTGGAGACCTGGGATTCCTACACCACAGAGCCTCCCTGCCAGAGTTCTCAGCTCCTGGGGAGGCCGAGGCGGGTGGATCACTTGAGGTCAGGAGTTCGAGGCCAGCCTGGCCAACATGGTGAAACCCCGTCTCTACTAAAAATACAAAAAAATTAGCCAGGCATGGTGGCTCACACCTGTAATTCCAGCTACCCAGGAAGCTGAGGCACAAGAATCACTTGAACCTGGGAGGAGGAGGTTGCAGTGAGCTGAGATCTCACTACTGCACTCCAGCCTGGGTGACGAAGTAAGACACTGTCAAAAAAAAAAAAAAAAAAAAAAAAAGAAAAAGAAGTATCATGATAAAAGAAATAACATTTTTAAAAAAGACAGTGTAGTATTTGCATCAAGATAGACAGATCAATAGAACAAATTAGAGAGACCAGAAATAGACCCACAAATATGAGCAACTGATTTTCAAAAAAGGTGCAAAGGCAATTCAATAAAGGCAAGTTTTGTTATCGGTAAATGATGCTAAACAGTTGGATATCCATATGCAAAAAATGAACTTTGATCCATACTTTGTACTATATTAAAATATTAAGTCAACATGGATCATAAACCTAAATGTAAAACCTAAAATTATAAAACTTCTATAAGAGGACATAGTAGAAAACCTTTGCAAACTTAGATCAGGCAAAGCATTATTAGATAGGATATCAAAACATAATCCATCAAATAAATAAATTGTTTCATCAAAATTAAGAACTTCTGCTCTTCCAAAGACACTGCTAAGAAAATGAAGGAAATGAAAATACAAGCCCAAGGCTGTAAGAAAATTTTTGCGAATCACGTATTTGATAAAGGACTTGTATCAAGAATATATCAAGAACTCTCAGAACTCAATAATGTTAATGGAGAAAAACACTCTGTAAAATATTTCAAAGAGGTTTTTTCTGAGTCAGTATGAGTGACCATGGCCTGGAGAACACAGTTTCGAGAGGTCCTGAGAAAGTGTGCCCCTGGAAGTCAGGTTACACTTTGGTTTCATAGATTTCAGAGAGGCAGGAGTTACGGGAAAAGACATAAATCAGTACATAGAAGGTAGACATTGGTTTGGCCCCACATGGCAGGGTATCTTGAAGCAGGGAGTACAGTTTTGAGGTGGATTCAGAGATTCTTTAATTTGCAACTGGTTAAAGGAGTAAAGTTCTATTTAAAAATTTGGAGTCAGCAGAAAGGAACGTTTTGAGTTAAGATATAAGCCTCTTAACCCATGGGGTGTGTGACTTAACTCCTGTGTGGCACGGCCTTAGGTCCTGTTTATAATTTGATATTGTCACAAAGGGTTTGTTTTGTTAGTCTTATGAAATCTATTTTAACATTAATGCTTGAGGTGTATGATCAGATGTGTCCAACTTCCCTTCCCGTCATGGCCAGGAATTCAGTTTTTAAGGTTTTCTGGGGTCCCCCTGGCCAAGAGGGGGTCCGTTCAGGTGGTGGGGGGCTTAGGATTTCATTTTTTTTTTTCTTGAAACAGAGTCTCCCTCTATGGCCCAGGATAGAGTGCAGTGGTGCGATCTCGGCTCACTGCAACCTCTGCCTCCCGGGTTCAAGCGATTCTCCTGCCTCAGCCTCCCAAGTAGCTGGGATTACAGGCGTGCACCACCACGCCCAGCTAATTTTTTTGTATTTTTAGTAGAGATGGGGTTTCACCATGTTAGCCAGGATGGTCTCGATCTCCTGACCTCGTGATCTGCCCACCTTGGCCTCCCAAAGTGCTGGGATTACAGGCGTGAGCCACCATGCCTGGCTCAAATACTACACTATCTTGATTACTATAGCTTTATACTCTGTTTTGAGGTCAGGTAGTGTGAGTCCTCCAACTTTGTTTTTCAAAGTTGTTTAGGGGATTCTAGGTTCTTTGCATATTTCTATGCAAATTTTAGAATCAGTTTGTTAGTTTCCACAAAAAAGCCTCTTGCGATTTTAATTGCGTTAAATCTATAGATCGGTTTGGGTGGAACCGACATACTGAGTTTTCTGATCCATGAACACAGCGTGACTGTTATTTACATCCTTAATTTCTCTCAGCAGTTTTACAACTTTTAATGTACAGGTCTTGTACAGCTTTTGTCAGTTGTATTTCCAGGTATTTCATATTTTTTGATGCTATTATAAATAGCATTTTTTTTTTTTTTTTGAGACGGAGTCTTGCTCTGTTGCCCAGGCTGGAGTGCAGTGGCTGGATCTCAGCTCACTGCAAGCTCCGCCTCCCGGGTTTACGCCATTCTCCTGCCTCAGCCTCCCGAGTAGCTGGCACTACAGGCGCCCGCCACGTCGCCCGGCTAGTTTTTTGTATTTTTTTAGTAGAGACGGGGTTTCACCATGTTAGCCAGGATGGTCTCAATCTCCTGACCTTGTGATCCGCCCGTCTCGGCCTCCCAAAGTGCTGGGATTACAGGCTTAAGCTACCGCGCCCGGCCAAAATAGCATTATTTTTAAAAACTTTAATTTGATCGTTCGTTCCTAGGATATAGAAATCCCATAGATTTTTGTGTATTGATTTTGTATCCTGAAACTTTGTTGAAGTTGCTTATTAGTTCTAGTAGCTTTTTTGTAGATTATATCCAACTTTCTACACAGATGATCAGGTCTGTGAATTAGACATTTTTTTTTTTCTAATTTGGACACCTTTTGTTTCTTTTTCTTACCTTATTGGTTTGGTTGGAATGTCCAGTGCAGTGTTGAGTAGAAGTGGACATCCTTGCCTCCGTCCTGCTCTGAGGGGAGACATTATGGAGTATGACTTACCTTGGGTTTTTCATATCAGGCTGACACATTCTTCCTATTCCTAGTTTGCTGAGAGTCTTTATGAGGAATGGATTTTAGATTTTGTCAAATGCTTTTTCTGCATCTATTATGATAATCATGTGTTTCCTTTTTTAGTTTGTTAATATAATGAATCACACTGATTTTGTTAAACCAACCTTGCATTCTGGAATAAACCCTGCTTGGTTATATTATAGTATTTTAAAAAATATTGATGGATTTTGATTTACTAAAATTTTGTTAATGATTTTTACATCTCTGTTTATAAGGGATATTGGTCTGTAATTTTTTTTCTTGTGATGCGTTTGGTATCAGAGTAATGCTGGCCTCAACGAATGAGTTGGGAGACAGTCCCTCTTCTTCAGTTTTCTCAAAGAGTTCTGTTAAATGGGCATTCTTTTCTTTTTGGAGACAGAGTCTTGCTCTGTTGCTCAGGTAGGAGTGGAGTGGGTCACATGGGCTCACTGTAGCCTCAACTTCCGGCAAAGTGATCCTACATCTCAGCCTTCCAAGTAGCTGGAACCAGAAGTGTGCGCCACCACACCTGGCTAATTTTTAATTTTTAGTAGAGACGGGAGCTCACTGTGTTGCCCAGGCTGGTCTTGAACTCCCCACACTCCAGGAATGACACCTTCACCCAAATCACAGCCCTCTGGCTATCATTCCTGGAGCCCCTTGTGCTGCATTGGCCTCTGCTTGGTCCTGGTCCTTCTGGCCACCCTCAGGCTCCTGCCTGGTGTGTAACACCTCCCTCATCTACTGTCCCTCCTGGCTCCAGGCACCTGCCCAGATGCCACTCCACCGTCTCCCCTCCTGTTTGAGACGCAGGGCAAGACCACGGGTGCTGGTCTCAGAGCCTTATGCTCCACCTGCCCCACTAGGAAGCAGCTGAGGCCTCAGTCAGCCTCATTGGGGGCCCAGATTAGTTTGAGACACTTGAGACCTGTTAAATCCCGTCCCACAGACCCCTCTGAGCCTCGTCCTTCACCACATGTGTGGGAAGATCCAGGCCAGTGGGGCCTGGCCAAGCTGGTGATGGGGAGCCTCCCAGGGGCCTTGGGGACACGTGGGGGCCGAAGGTTGGAGAGGATGGAAGCTGCCCAGCCAGGGCCAGAGGAATGAAGTATTTTGTGGATATTGACCAGTTTTGTGTCTATTTCAGCACCCTGGATTGTCAACAGTGGTTTGGGTCCTCCTTGGAACTGGGCTCTAACGCTGAAGTCTTCTTCATTCGTTAGTGTTGAGGGTTGAGTTGTGTCTCCTAAAAGATATGTTGGAGTCTCGGCCGGGCGCGGCGTCTCACGCCTATAATCCCAGCACTTTGGGAGGCCGAGGTGGGTGGATCACGAGGTCAAGAGATCGAGACCATCCTGGCCAACTTAATGAAACCCTGTCTCTACTACAAAAAGACAAAAATTAGCTGGGCGTGGTGGCACACGCCTGTAGTCCCAGCTACTCAGGAGGCTGAGGCTGGAGAATCATTTGAACCTGGGAGACAGAGGTTGCAATGAGCCGTGATCGTGCCACTGCCCTCCAGCCTGGCGACAGAGTGAGATTCTGTCTAAAAAAAGATACACTGGAGTCTCAGCCCCCAGCACCTGTGAGTGGGACCTTGTTTGGAAGTAGGGTCTTTGCAGATTTAGTCAATTTGAGGCCATGGTGGACTGGGGTGTCTTTACAAGAAGAGGGCAGTGTGGACCCAGACACAGAAGATGCAGGGGACGGTGCTGTGTGAAGACAGAAGTGCTGAGGCTGGAGGGATGCGTCTGTGAGCCAGGGAGCGTCAAGGATTGCCAGCGACTGCTAGAAGCTGGACGAGGTGAGGAAGGGTCGTCTCTGGAGTCTTCGGAGGCAATGCAGCCACTACTTGATTCCAGACTTCCGGCCTCTGGAACTAAGAGGGAATAATTTTCTGTTGTTTAAGCCAGTCTGGGGTCCTTTATTATGGCAACCCTAAGAGTCCCATGCGGTGTGCGTGGAAGGGGTTGCTCCAGACAGAGGAAACCACACAAGCACGTGTCCCAGGAGTGGGGGTAGGGGAAGGAGGGGCTGGGTCATGGAGAACCTTTGAACTGTTTTCCTAAGGGCAGTGGGAGGCTTTTTACAAAAGGCCTAATTCTGGAAAAGGTTAAAGCACACATTTTGAAAACAAAACTTTGACCCTCATGCCAGAGGTTTTATCGAACTTGTGTTGATTTTAACCCCTGGGCCTGAGAACAGAGAACCGGGTGCGTGTGACAGAGGCATGCCCACTTCTGGGGAGGCCAGTGGGGCCTCTGCGCCTCCTGGCAGGGGTCGCTCAGGAAGAACAAGAGGTCGTGTGGGAGACTATGCTGGATGGTAAAGGTGGAATTTTGGTGCATTTGTCCTGGACCACTGACGCGTTCTTGTTCAGCACTAGGGCAATGGCAATGGCCGCTGGTAATCCTGGGCTCCAGGTGTGTTCATGTGTGCGTAGAGGTACTGGAGTATCCAGGCGTGTGCGTGTGTGTGTAGAGGTGCTGGAGTATCCAGGCGTGTGCGTGTGTG
>NC_045453.1:36993098-37049188 GCF_002776525.5 Piliocolobus tephrosceles
AGTATCCAGGCGTGTGCGTGTGTGCGTAGAGGTACTGGAGTATCAAGGCGTGTGCGTGTGTGTGTAGAGGCACTGCAGTTTCCAGGCGTGTGCGTGTGCACGTAGAGGTACTGGAGTATCCAGGCGTGTGTATGTGTGCGTGGAGACACTGGAGTATTGACACGCTAGGGGTGAACACGCCCAGTGTGGATGCCCTGCAATGTTACCCTGGGAAGCAGATGATATGGGCTATCTGGTGGCCACACTGGCACTGTGCTGCTTTGTGTTTCGCTGGGCATGTGCTCTGGGCTGGGCACGAGGCAAGATGAGGACAGCTGCTGGGCTGTGGACAGTTGTTCGCAGGGCTGCAGGTTGTTGCAGGTGGGCCAAGAGGGGCTGCGCAGCCCATGAGGGTGAGGCTGAGACTCCACACTGAGCCCAGGTTTAGGGGACTTGGTGGGGGTCACATCCTCCCCTGTCCCAGACTTGTCCTGGCCCCTCTCCTGTCCTGTAGAGACCCCCTCACTGTCCACCCTTGTGTCCTGTAGAGACCCCCCTCAGTGTCCACCCTCATGGCCCGTAGAGACCACGTCACTGTCCAGCCTCGTGGCCCATAGAGACCACGTCACTGTCCAGCCTTGTGGCCCTCTGCATTTGCTCCTTGGGTTCCTGGAACTTGAGCTTGGGTCTTGGTCCACCGCCGCTTTGGGAAGGGCCCTCGGCTGCTTTTTGCTTCAGCAGCTGGGGAGCAGTTAGCCTTCAGACCCGACCCTATCCCAAGGCAGCTCAGGGAGGGACTGGACACTTGGTTATTTATGTATTTACTTATTTTTACATCAAAGCACAGCAAACGCACTGACCATGTGGAGGTGGCCCAGCGGACCCTCACAGCGAGCCCTGGGCCACACAGAACATGGCTCTGGAGCACCCCTATGAGGTTTTAACTGGCTCTTGGGGGACCTTGGTGCTTCCTGAAGTTTCAGGATCAGCCCCCGGGGTCTCCAGACTGCGTGTGCCTCCTTGTGCACCAGAGGGTGGCAGCATCTGTTCATGTTTGCCCACCTGGACCCCATCCAGGGGTTTTTACCAGGGGGACCTCATCCGTGTTGGGGAGTGGGGAGAGCCCCTGAGGGGGTCGGCCTGGAGCGGGAGGTGGCAGCCCATTGCCCGAGTCTCGAAGTGTGTCCTTCCCCACAGCACTTCAGGATTACTCTGGGGCCAACCTAGGGTCAGGAATTTAACAATGTTTAAAAAAAATTGTTTTTCTTTTTTGGGGGGAAATTGGTTATACATCCAGATGATTCAAAAAGCAAAAGTTTAAAAATAAATAATAGTTTAAAAAATGCGCAAAACAAAAAACTGCGTAAAGTGAAAAGGAAGCGTTTCTGCTTCTCTTTCAGGTCCTTGACAGTGATTCTGACCATCACAAACACACACGCTCCCTCAGTTGTCAGGGGACTGTGCACCGTGCCTTTCTGTGAAACCCCATGGCTTGGGGTTTCAGCATTGGGGTTTCCAGCATTGTTAGGGCCCCCTTACCCATGGTGTGGCGGTCCCGGACCGATTTAGCCATTATTGAGGGACATCCGGGTTGCTTTCAACGTTTTTTTTCACAGACAGTGGTGCCAAAGGTGTCCTTGGACATGAGTCATCTCCCAGTGGGTGAGCACGTCTCAGGACAGATTTCGGAAAGCAGATGTGCCAGGCAGAAGGGTGTCTGAAGTTGAACTCGGAAGGGCTTATTGTCACACTGCCCGCCACAGAGCTTGTGCCGTGGAGGTGGGGCAGCGTCGTGCTGCCTGTGCCTCCCTGAAGTGTGTGTTGTGAAGCCTCTGGTTCTTTCTTTTTAAAAATTTATTTATCTTTAATTTTTTAAAATATAGAGACAGGGCCTCACTGTGTTGCTCAGGCTGGTCTTGACCTCTTGGGCTCAAGCGATCTTCCTGCCTCGGCCTCCCCAGATGCTGGGATTCCAGGCCTGAGCCGCCACACCAGGACTGGATCTTTCCAATCTGAGAGTTAAAAAGAGAAATTCTCTGCATTTTAGATTAGTTTCTCCTACCATGAGTCAGGTGGAACAAGCTTTTGTTTGTTTGAAAGTCATTTTCTCCTGTTCTGTAAACAATTTATATTCTTTTTTTTGTTTGTTTTTTTTGAGGCGGAGTCTCGCTCTGTCGCCCGGGCTGGAGTGCACTGGCCGGATCTCAGCTCACTGCAAGCTCCGCCTCCCGGGTTTACGCCATTCTCCTGCCTCAGCCTCCCGACAATTTATATTCTTGACCTACTTCCTTCCCTCCCTCCCTTCCTTCCTTCCTTCTTTCGAGATGGAGTCTTGCTCTGCTGCCCAGGCTGGAGTGCAATGGCGCGATCTTGGCTCGCTGCAACCTCTGCCTCCCCGGCTCAAGCGATTCTCCTGCCTCAGCCTACCAAGTAGCTGGAACTATAGGTGCGCACCACACCTGGCTAATTTTTGTATTTTTAGTAGAGACAGGGTTTTGCCATATTGGCCAGGGTGGTCTCGAACTCCTGACCTCACGTGATCCGCCCAACTCGGCCTCCCAGCATACTGGGATTACAGACCCTTGACACATTTTTCTTACTGCATTGTTGAGCTTTGTCTTATTGATTTGTACAGGGTGTTTACATATTAAGGGCCTTACACCTAAATACTTGCAGATTTTTTTTACATTTTTTTCTTAAAAAAAAATTCTTTTGGGAGACAGAGGTCTCACTATGTTGCCCAGGCTGGTCTCAAACTCCTGAGCTCAAGGGATCCTCCCATCTCAACCTCTCAAGCAGCTGGGACCACAGGTGTGTGGCACCACCTCCCCTGGTTTGTTATTTGACTTTTGTCTTTGCTTAAGGAGTTTTGCTATATATAATTTTCTTTTTATTACATGAGGTAATTAATATTTTTCATAATATCCCCCATCCCCCATGCTTTCTTCTGGTACTATTTACATTAAAAACTTTTAAATCTTTGTAAATCCATCTAGGCTTTATTTTGGTGTAAGAGCCAAGGTTGGAATTCGTGTCAGTTAGTGTCCATGGAGGAGACAGATGTCACCCTCAGCTTGGGAAATTTGAGGAGAGATGAATAAAGGGACTAAGATGTGGTTGGCATGTAGAGAAACCACTAAGGCTAATGCTGGGTGGGACCCCTCAGGCCGTGGAGGAGACAGGGAGGCTGCAAGGGACGTGGCCCTGTGGGAGCAGAGATCTGGGTGTGGGGAGATCCGAGGGCAGGGCCTCACAGGGAGGGTTGGGGGAACAAACACCCACTCCCAGCTGGCTCCCTGCAGGCCAGTGCCACCCAGCAGCCTGGATTCAGGCAGCCACAGGTGCCCTACAGGTCAGAGAGGTGGAAAGTGGGATGGGCCAGATGCCGGACAGGTGCAGCACAGGACGCTGGGATGAGCTCTGCCAGATGCAGCTCCATTACTGAACCAACAACCACTGACTTGGAGAATGGGCACTTCCAGGAGCTCCCCAGGGCACTTGGACTCAGCCCCCCGGGATGCAGTGTGCGGTTGGATGTTGGAGGGCTCAGGTCTGGGCCTGGGGGAGGCCAAAAGGTAGTGCCAGTGTGGAATGAGCTGACCACAAGCTGCTCTGGATGAGGCTGTGATCTGCCTTCGTGACCCCAGGGCTGCCCGTGGGGAGCTCTATGGACCTCTCAATGTCAGTGTTTTGGGGTGAGGGTGGGGGTCAGGTGATGCTGGGATAGATGGGGCAGGGTCTGCGGGGGTGGGAAGGGCTGGGGAGGCTGTTGGTGTGCACCGGGCCCCATGCTGTCATTCATTTATCCATTGCACGTGGGTGAAGCCCTGCTCTAGCCACACCCTGGAACAAGGCTATGAGGAATCAGTCACTCGTGGTTGCTTTTAACGAGCACTTAGTGTGCAGGTTCCTTGTGTTGACCTTCACAAGCTCATTTAATGCTCACAACAACCCTGCCCTCTAAATGAGGAGACTGGGTTTCAGAAAGGTTAAGTAACCTGCCCATGGTCACACCAAGCTGGGACTCGAACACGGGACTGGCAGACTCCAGGCCTCAAGCTCCTTCCTGCTGAGCTGTGCTGCTGCCTCTGGGGAGTCTCACAGAGACGAGGGCCAGCCTGTTTCCACTTCTGGGGAACTCACCCTCCACTGAGTGGGCAGAGGCCTCATGATCTCCTAAGGACAGCAGAGAGATTCATGCTGAGCCACGTGCGCCGTCATGCACTCGCCTGTTCTTGTGGCCCAGGAACTGAGCAGCTATGTTGAGCCCCTGACAAAAAGTATGATGCCTTTTCCTTTTTTTTTTTTGAGACAGTCTCTCGCTCTATCGCCCAGGCTGGAGTGCAGTGGTGCGATCTCAGCTCACTGCAAGCTCCGCCTCCTGGGTTCACGCCATTCTCCTGCCTCAGCCTCCCGGGTAGCTGGGACTACAGGCGCTCGCCACCACACCTGGCTAATTTTTTTTGTATTTTTAGTAGAGACGGAGTTTCACCGTGTTAGCCGGGATGGTCTCGATCTCCTGACCTCGTGATCCGCCCGTCTCGGCCTCCCAAAGTGCTGGGATTACAGGCATGAGCCACGGCGGCTGGCCAAGTTATGATGCTTTTTGACATAAAATCTTTAAGCATTAAAACAATATTAAATCATAAAATCAGTGTAAGGAAGTCTAAAACATTGCAGATTTTCCTGAGGTCAACTTAGACACTTTTTAAAAAAATGCCAAATTCTTAAAACAATTGTTTTTGGTGTCCTGCTTTGATAGTTCCCTAAACACTTGCTCTGACCATTAGAAATTCTGTACCTGGGTAGCTGGGGCCCCCATGGAGAGGGAGTGGCTTGGCCATCATCCTGCAGGAACTCTGCTGCTGGGGGAGTGGGCAGGGCATGTGCAGTGTGGGCTGTGGCGTTTGAGGGAGTGGCCTTCACAGCCCTGTGGCCGGGGTAGGGAGCCCAGGGAGGCCATCCACGTTTCTCTCGAGGCACCTGGCAGAAGGCGGGCGAGGAGTGGCGGGGGGTGATCTTTGACAGCAGAGCAGAGAGAGATGGTGGGCAGAGGCCCAGGCGGGCACCGATTAGGGCAAGCACTGTTCGCCCTTCAGGCAGGCCAGGGTCCGGGATCCGTAGGAACCCCTCAACCACCAATAGGGCCTTGAACACCCTGGCCACGGCAGAGATAGTCCAGGACAGAGGACAGTTCTGCCAGTGGAGAGTTGAATGTGGGTTAGGGGCAGGGTTCGGGTTAAGTTCACTTGGGACAGATAGTGACCAGGAAACCTCCAGCAGCAGTGGGCCCCAGGGCTGACCTGCTGCTCGTCCTGCCCTGTGCTCCACCATCCTGCTTTGCCCAGGAGAAGGGTTTCCAGGACTCTCCGTTTTAAAACCAGCACAGTCTGGGCCAACTGGGACGCACTGGTCACCTTGCCGGTGTGTCCCTGTTCCTGAGGGGGAAAGTGGACCGGCAGCTGTCCCCTAGGGCCCAGGAAAGAAACCAAACCAAAGTCCCGCAGATTTCCCTGCCCCAGACTAAGGGAGCTGTGGACAGAGGCCGTCCTCTGGGAGGTGCTGGGATCTGGGCCCCGAGACCTCATGTTTCCCTGACCCAGGGCAGAAGCCTGGGTCCGCTCTGGGCCTTGCCCTTCCTTTGTTTTCCTTGGTGGAGGGAGGGAGAGAGGGTCGCCAGCACTGTTCGCCAGAGTGAGGCTCATTTCTCCTTTGTCTGCACAAGGCTGGACTGCCCTGCATTTTCATGGTAAGTTTGTTTCTTCAAGCCGTTGTTAAAATCCTGGAAGCAGAGAAAACGCATTTGCTCCATCACCTTTCCTGATGTGACAAGTCCTGTAAAACCTGTTAAAGCCTTTAATGAAATCCCTGCGCAGAGCTGCTCTGTGAATGAATGTGGAATCAGAATTTAAATTAAAATGTTGTTTTTGTTGTCTGGAGGGTTCGCCTGGGAAGAAATTAAAGGGGCAGCTCACCTTTCTGCCACCACTCTCAGGCCGGGTGGGCGCCGTGACTAGTCACCCTCTGACCCAGCGCTGGGGGCCCACTCGTGACTCACGGGCTGGATTTCAAGGCAGTGGCTCTCCTCACACCTGAGACTGTCCCCACCGCAGGCCCCACAGAAAATCCACACTGAGGGGGAAGGTGGGTGCCTGTGGATCAGGTAGCCACTTGGGACTGGAGGTTTTATGTACTCAGAAGCAGAGGCAGACAGCCGCCCTGGAAGAGGAAGGAAGAAAGGGAGGAGAGTGACCAAGGGGCTCTGGGGTGTGTGGATGGGTTGGTGCGAGGTGGAAAGGAGCCAGGGAACGTCTTCCCAGATGAAGGGAGCAGGTGGGAGGTCAAGGCAAGGGGTATGAGGCGTGGAGGCTGGTGGCTTGTCTGGGGGCAGTGCCGCCCCGCGGCTGCCTGCGAAGCCTCCCCGCTGCAGCTCTTCCCTCTTTCCTGCACGGAGTCTTGCTCTCTGAACTTAAGACACGCTCAGGAGTCTGTTGTTCAAAACAAACCAAAGGCTCTCTCAGCCTCTGCCCCATCACAGCCAAGTTCTGGAGAGCTCTCTGCTCTGTCTTATCTCGTCTCCCCCTCCTCCTTCCTCTCCACCTCTGCATGTCCCAGAGAGACAGAGACCCCCAGGCACCCCGGCTGGTGGGAGGCAGCACAAACATGAACGGCTCACAGGTGCCACGTAGTTGCCTTCAGAGTGGGGCGAGACACAGCTGTGTGGAACCGGCCCAGGCCGAGAGGTGCTTTCCTCTCCTCTGTTTTTCAAGTTGGCAACGCTACCCTATTTCTTCTATGAGGAAAAGGAACTCTAAAAGCATTCACAACATTTAAAAAGTGTGTGTAACAAGTGTTTTCATCCCTGCACAGATTACCTCCAATGAATAATCAGCTATGCCTCCTCTCTTAGGGCCCCGGGTCCCAGGAGGAGGCCAGGGGGCGCTCGGGCAGGGCAGGGAAGGTGCTGCAAGTGGAGAGACTCTGGGGCACGTGGCTCTGGGAGCAGGTGCAAAGGGTTATAACTGAAGGAAGGAGAGGAGCCATAGCTGATTATTGATTGACAGTAATTGCTACACAGGAATTAAAATCAGTCAACTTGAATAAACCGTAAGAATAAGGCTGAGGCCAGGTGCGGTGGCTCACGCCTGCAATCCCAGCACTTTGAGAGGCTGAGGTGGGCGGATCACAAGGTCAGGAGATGGAGACCATCCTGGCTAACACGGTGAGACCCCGTCTCTACTAAAAATACAGAAAATTAGCCGGGCGTGGTGGCGGGCGCCTGTAGTCCCAGCTACTTGGGAGGCTGAGGCAGAAGAATGGTGTGAACCTGGGAGGTAGAGCTTGCAGTGAGCCGAGACCGTGCCACTGCACTCCAGCCTGGATGACAGAGCGAGACTCTGTCTCAAAAAAAGAAAAACAAGAAGAAGAAGGCTGAAACTGGCAGGGCACAAGGCGCGTGGCTGGATTTAGTCCCAGCTACTTGGGAGGCTGAGGCAGGAGGATTGCTTGAGTCTGGGAGGTCGAGGCTGCAGTGAGCTATGACTGCCACCGCACTCCAGCCTGGGTGACAGAGCGAGACTCCATCTCTTTAAAAAAAAAAGTCGAGCTATAAAAGCAAGTTGTAAAGAGTTTTGTTCTGTATGATCACATCAATGTAAACAAAAAAAGGTATGTGTTGTTCTTGGATGTGTATGTAGATACAAAAACTATGAAAACATGCAGGGAGATGATACAAACCAATTTCAGAGATGCCCCTGCTGGGGAGGAGGGCACAGGACAAGCATTCTTCATTGTCTGACAGTGTGTTTTGAATGTGCGTTTGAATATTTTCATGCTTAAAAATTAAACAACAAGAGATGATGGGAGATAGGCTGAGGAGGCAGCGTGCTGAAAAGGGTCCATTTCCAGGTGGTGAAGAGAGTGGGTTGGGGTAGTGGGCTGGGCAGAGGGAGGGCTTTGAGGATTCCAGGAAGAATTCTGTAGGAAAAGGAGCCAGGGAGAAGGGTGGGAGGGCCGCAGGGGCTGGAAGCAGGGTGGTACTTCCTGGAACCTGAAGCCCAGGTGAGGACAGGTGCTTGTGCCACACCACCGTGGCGGTGACAGCTTGGGCAGGAGAGGCCGTGTGTGCTGAGGGAGGGGTCAGGAGAGGGATGGAGATCTGAATTGAATGGATGCCGAGAGGACGCTTAGTCATGCATCGCCAAAGACGGCTCATGGAGTAAATAGAGCACTAAAGGCTGGCTCACTCCGGAGAGCTGTTTCCTGTGGCTCAACAAGTTTATAATAAACACAGTTAAACTTTTATTTATGGCACAGCTGCTAATTGCACCATAAACACTTTTCATCAGGCAATTGCTGTTTACTCATTTGCCAATCAGCTCATTATCCAGCTACCTCTCCTTGCTCCTGCCTTCCCACTTCCCAAATTCTGCTGTTTCTAGGGCGTCCCTCTGCACTGTCCCCCCACCCAGCTGCCTGGCCTGCCTCCTGGCAGGTTGGCCCCCTCTCCAGTACGCCCAGGCTTTGGTAGGTGTGCCTGCCCAGGCTAGGCTCTGTTTTGCTGCTGCCCATGGCCAGCCCCGACTGTCCAGCATCCTGGTGTTTGAGGCCCTGAACAATGCCCCTGCTGGGCTCTCCTGACCACTCTTTTCTCTGGCTCCCTCACGGCCCCTGGGGATCCTTGCCTCCCTCCTTTCCTGCCTTTATCCCAGCCCCACTCAGCATGCCCAGAGGTCTCACCACCCATCTCTCTCCTAGACCAGGGATTACAAAAAACTTAAGCCAGTGTTCCTGAGGGTCCTTCCTTTCCTTAAGAGGGAGCATGTTCCGAATAGTCAACTCCTTCCACCTGTTAGCTGGGTTCAGCATCAGCTCCTTGCTCACACTACCTCACAGAGCACTGAGACAGGGCTTGCACTTACTCATACCTTGGTGCATTGGTTCACCTGACCATGGCAACCTCCACACGGGTCATCGTGTGAGTCCCCTTCCCCCATGTTCCCTCTGCAGAGCCGGCTCCAGGGTGAGCCTGAGCTGGGAGATCCTCTGGATGGAAGTTCCACCCTGTATCCAGTTACTGTGACACCTGCCCCCTATGAGCTAACAGGCCCCCAAGTGGGTGGGGACCAGAGTCTTAGGGTGTGTGCTCTGTGTGCTCTGCAGCACCCATTTTGCAGACATCAGCGTTAGTGGACATGTGTGTTAGTGAGAATGCACACGTGAGTGCATGCATGTTTAGGTGAGTGTGCATGTACATCTACGTGTGAATGGTGTCTGTACACACATGCACAGAGGTACGTATACGTGTGCATGTGAGTGACGTGTATGCTCATGCAGGTATGCTAATGTATATGTAAATGTGTGCACATGTTTATGTGTAAGTGGTATGTGCATGTGTGTACATGTAGGTTTTTGTGCATATGCAAGTGTGTATGTGCACATAAGCAGTGTGTATGTGTGCATGTGAGTGGTGTGTATGTACTCACGTGTGTATATGCATGTGGGCAGTGTGTTCACATGTATATATGGCCGTGTGTGCATGTGTGCACATGTAAGGATGCGTGTATATATGTGTGAGTATATGCATGTGGGTGGTGTGTTCACATGCATATATGTGCATGTGTGTGCATGTATGTGCACATGTGAGGGTGTGTGTATATATGTATATGCATGTGGGTGGTGTGTTCACATGCATATATGTGCATGTGTGTGCATGCATGTGCACGTGAGGGTGTGTATATGTGTGCACGTGCATGTGTGCATATAGCTGTGTTCATGTGTGTACATGCACATTGTGTGTACATGTGTATATGTCAGCATGTGCATATGTGTAAAAATGAATGTGTGTTGTGTACATGTAAGTAATGCATGTGTGTATGCATGTGTTCAAGTGATATGTTTGTGTGCATAGGCTACACATGTGTGCTTTCATGAGCATATGTGTGTGGGTGGTGAGTGTAAGTGCATGTGCACAGAGGCCTCAGACTGAGTCTGATGGGGGGTCCCTGCTAGCTCTGGAGAGAATGTGGTCACAGGTCTGAAGCCCTGTCTTCAGCTGAATGGGTCTGTCTGGCGTGCGCTCAGCACTCTTCTGCTCTCCTGCTGCTCTTCTGAGGTCAGTCACAGACCTGGACATCTGGCTTGTGGGGGGTATTGAGTTTCAGTGGCTGCATGTGCTTTCATATGTGGACATGTGCTCATGTGTTGCATATGTGTGGTGTGCACTGTGTCCGGATGTGATCATAGGCAGTGATTTGGGGGTATTTTTGGGTGTCAGGGCACTCACTGGGGGCATAGAAGGTGCAGTGACGAAGCAGGTGTGCGGGAGTCTGAGCTCAGACTTGACTTTCTGCCTGGGTCAGCCTAGATTTTCTACATGGAAGTGAGGTGAGAGGAAGAGGAATATTTGGGGGCCCTTCTCTGTCCCTTAGGTCCCTGGGAGCCCAGGTGTGGTGAGAGGGCCCAGCCCTTGGTTTTTGATCTATTTGGGAGGAACCGAGTAATCTTCTGGGGTCCGCTTTTGGCTTCTTCAGTACAGTGACATTAGCGCTTTCTCTGGGCAGAGCCTCTCCTAACATTCCTTTGAAGCCTCCCTCCAGGCTGGGAATCCAGCAATGTCCAGTGATAAGCTTGGGAGGAGGACATACTCGCAGTGGGAGAGAGACCGTGCCTGTCCCACCAGCCCCTTCACTTTTGGGGTCAAGTATGGTTGGAGCCCTGCCAACGGATTGTGTGTGTCGTGACAGATGTCAGCCGGGAGGAAAAGCCACTGGGCCCCTCCTGCACAAGGAACTTATTCTAGAGAAAGGCAAGACTGAGGTGCAACGTGGGCCTGTGGGTATGGAGACTGTACTCTGAACACCATGGGATGAATGCTAGAAGCTCTCAGCCTCTGCCTTCCTCTGACATGCTCAAGCTGGTCAGTCATGGTCCCCGAGGCCCTACAGCACCCTGCAGGGATCAGGGCAGCAAAAGTGCTGCAAAACCAGCAAGACCAACAGGACTGTACAAGACTGGTGTTCCACTGTGGCACCTTGTGGTTGCAATGGCAGCAGCGCTGCCGGTGGAATGGAGAGGCTCTCCTGCAGCTCCTCCCGACCAGTTTTTGGGAGCAGCACTGGCCCTCGTTTGGACTAAGCCTCCAGCATTTTTGGACAATCAGTATACATGTTGGAGGAGAGTACTTGAGAAGGAAATAATGGACTTGGTGCTAATACAGGGTTTGGAGGCTCGCACACTAAATGGGGAAGGATTCATTCATACCCATTCCTCCTTCCCAAATGTTTCCTTCCACGTCCTGCCCAGGCCTGCTCTTTGGATCTCCTGGGTGGGGGGAACAGATGTGGCGTAATCACGTGGAGATGCAGCAGGTGCACCAAGCCCTGTGGGCCCTGCTGTTACCCCCAGGACCCCCGGTGTCAGCACTAGCCTGGCCTGGTGGGGCTGGTGTTTGTGGAGTGTGTCAGTGGACCCGCAGGCCCGTGGATTCCACGTGTGTGAGAGAGACGGACAGCCCTTCCTGTCTCAGAGCAGCCCCTCCTGGGTCCCCTCCTGGGTCCCATCCTGGGTCCTGTCCTGGTTCCTGTCCTGTGTCCCCTCCCGTGTCCCATCCCGTGTCCCCTCCTGGGTCCCCTCCCGTGTCCCATCCCGTGTCCCCTCCTGGGTCCCCTCCCGTGTCCCATCCTGGATCCTGTCCTGGGTCCTGTCCTGGGTCCCGTCCTGGGTCCTGTCCTGGGTCCTGTCCTGTGTCCCCTCCCGTGTCCCATCCTGTGTCCCCTCCTGGGTCCTGTCCTGGGTCCTGTCCTGGGTCCCCTCCTTGGGTTGGACATGCTCTTGTTGGAACTCGGCCCCTTCTTGCTGGGTCACCAGCCCTGACCCTATATCTGAGAGGGGGCTTGGCTGGCCTGAGGTCAGGGGAGAAACAGCCACCCTGGCTGAGGCCCTGGCCAGCTGAGGATCTTCAGCCAGCTTTGGGGATCTGCTTGGGTTGGGAGATGGGCTGTTGTTTTCTTGGGCAACGCCCTCCCCAGCCCCTCAAGACTCTGTTTTCAGTCAGTTCAATTAGTACAACTTTAAAGCAATTAGGGACAATTAGTGGCCAGGCGGCTGCAGGCAGATGCTGAATACACTCATGCCCCCTCCCCCAACGTCCCTCCCCGAACCTGACAGCTGCTGTGGGGAGTGCCTAGGCCCTGCCTTTCTCTGGTGGCGCTGTCCTTTCTTCCAAAGATCCCGCCCACATCTCTCCTTCTCTCAAGGGTCTGAGGAGGGGAGGGTGGGCCGTCCAGGGGAGAGACACAGAGACAGGGGCCCTGGGACTGGGAGGGCAGGGCAGGCCCCGGGGAAATGGGCCAATTTCTCCCCAAGACCCCAGGCCTGGGCCTGCTCTAAGGAGAGAAGGGATGGGTGCTGGTTGGAGGCTCAGCCCCTGAGTGAGGGTGAGGGTACCCAGCTTGGATTGGGAGGACTGACCAGGATTGCGGCCCAGCCTCTGGCCCTGTGGCCTCCAGGAGCCCCCAGCTCTGGTGAGGGCACCCTTTGGTTGGGCCGGGAGCTGTTCTTCAGCAGGAGGCCTCTGAGAGCTGGGCCTCTCCCACTAGGTGTGGGGTGGCAGCGAGGCCCTGCTTCTGAGCCAGTGCTGGAGCTGCACCACCTTCTCTGCCTGGTAGTGAAGGAGGTGGCCCCGTGGGTGCTGCAGACCCTGGGCCCTCCCTGGTGCCCCTTGGGCTGCTCTGCGGGGAGAGCTCCAGGTGCTTGCTCGCATGGATGGGGCACCAGGGCAGGTGCAGGGCTGACTTCGCAGATGGAGCCCTTTGTGCGGGGACCCCGTCTTCCGGCCTTGCCCCTCCCTACTCCCCCAGCTTCTCAAAGAAGGTCTGTTTTCTGAGCCTCCTCTGTGATGCCCCAACCAGCCGCAGCCTCCCTTAGATGTGCGGGGGGTGTCCGCAGTCCTAACCAGTGTCTTTTCTGCATGTGTCCACATGTATCTGGCACTTTCTCTGAGCAGCCCGTGGGCTCAGCACCAGGTAAGGCTGACCCATGCAGCCCCTCACCTAGGCCTCACACTGAACAGATGATGACATGTACTTGTGCCATTCCAGCTTCAACAAGGGTCACCAGAGTAGCTCAGAGAAGGGCTGTGACCCAGTCTGAAAGCTTCCCAGAGATTGGCTTAACAGGAAGACCCTGGGGAAAGAGAGAGTGGGTGGAGCAGAGAGGCCGATTTAGAGGCCGAGTCTTTATACCGAAATGTTGGTGCCCTAGGGGCACAGGAGGGAGTGAGTGCTGTCAGTGGGGGCAAGGAGGGGCAGCTCCACCCGTGATCCTAACCCTAATCCACATAGGGAACCTTCAGGGCCCATATGGTGGCCCAAGCACATGAAGGTGTCTGCACTCTGTGTCCTCCCTGAGCAGTGCAAGTCAGGGCCCAGGGGCTCCTCTGAGGAGCGGAAGCCAAGGGTGTCCACAAAAAGAGTCAAACTCTGTAAAGTATTTGAAGAGGTTTATCCTGAACCAAATATGAGTGACCATGGCCCGTGACGCTGCCTCAGGAGGTCCTGGTGGCATGTGTCCGAGGTGGTCGGGACACAGTCTGGTTTTATACATTTGAGGGGTGACATGAGACATTAGTCAATATCTACGTTGTACATTAATCAATATGTACAAGATGTACATTGGTTTCATCTGGAAAGGCAGGACAACTCAGTGTGGGCTTCCAGGCCATAGGGAGGTCAGAGACAAACAGTTGCAATCTTTTAGGTCTTTGAACAGCGTTTCACTGAACACACAATTTCCATGTGAGGCGGGTAGAGAAATAGTCACTCATGACTCAGTGAATCTGCATTTTTATATAAATAGGGCAGAGGAAGCCATCAGTCATGCATTTGTCTCAGAGGGGCATCGGGATGACTTTGATGCCTTCTGCCTGCCCATTGTCCCGCACCTGCGAAGGTAAGCTGTCAATTTACGTTGCCAGGGTGAAATTCAACAGAACTGTTTTAGGGCAAAGATCTTGAAGCCCAGGAAGAGTTTCTTTGTGGGGAAATTGTGAGGGAGGATGTAGCCTTCCAAATTATCTTTGTCGCTATCTTATTCAGGAATAAAATGGGAGGCAGGTTGGCCTGACATACTTTGGCTTAGTGATTTTAGGGACCTGAAATTTATTTTCCTTTCCCAAGTACTTTTTACAATGTAGCAGGCTTCAGACTTGGAGATCTCACAACCCCAAGTAACATTCCATTAGAAACCACGGGACCGGTCACACAGCTGCTGTGGACTACAAGCTCGTGTCACTGGCAGCTCAAAGTAGAAAGTGTCAGATACCCCCCACCTCGGGGGACCTCTGTTTCAGATCTCAGGTAACTCTTCACCTTGAAGACATTCAGCTTAATCAAAATCTCTTTTCTGACCCTTTGTGCCAGCCTTCCTGGGCGGGGCTCCCCAAAGAAGTGGCTACTTCTTGTCCCCTACCTCCCCAGCTCCACTGAGGGCTTCTAAACAAACACAGGATGAGACGAGAGGAAGGTGGCCACCAGAACAGTGCTTAAAGGCCAGGACGTTCTCTCCCTGATGTATGCTGTTCCCATTACAGGTATTCACTTCCTGATGAAGCAATTTCCTATATAATGGCCCCACATGGCAGGCTAAATGTGGAAAACCACCAAATAGAGGCAGAGATATAAAGATACTTTGGATCATCATTTGCAGAAGGCAAAATAGCTGCAGGCAGCTTGTGGTTGAGACACTCACTGATGGTACTGGCCAGGCCATGCTGGGGGAGGTACAGAAAGCATCCACAGACACAGCTCATGGGAGTGCAGCGTGGAGAACTCCAACCAGCCAAGGGGCCCAGGCAGTCCTCCAAGGAATGATGCTTGACCTGAGACTTTCCCCTTAGTCATGGTCAAAGTGAGGGTATCCCTGCTGGAGCCAGCACCTGCAAAGGCCCAAGGGAGCTGGGACCTTGGAGTCTGGGGATTGCATAAAGCCCATTTTGAGGAAGCTTTGTTTGAGGAGCGGGTTGTAGGGCAGCATCATGGACCCTGGGTTGAGAAGGAGGTGGAGACCAGCGGGGTGAGGGGCTCCACCTTGGCTCAACTCCGTAGATGGCAGCCCATGGGGGCTGGTCTAGAGGGCTCTCTCCTAGGTGAGGGGCTAGACCTGAAGCTCTTGTGCTTCTTCAGCTCGAGTCCCCTTCATGGGGGCAGGAATGGTGTGTGATGGTGCATTCATAGATGTGCATGCACACACAGAGACATGTACATTTGTACACAGACATACACACAGAAATGTGCATGCATAGGCCCACACAACAGACAGGGGAATGCACACAGATGTGTACACGGAGATGCACGCACACATGCACACACGTGAACACAGATGCATGCACACATGTACACACAGATGTGTACACAGAGATGCACGCACACATGCACACACAGGTGTGTACACAGAGATGCACACATGCACACACAGATGTGTACACAGATGCACACATGCACACAGAAATGGGCATGCACATGCACACAGATGTACACACATGGATGTTCACACACATACACATGCACGCAAACACAACCCCTCTGTGCAGCTCTACTGTCTGCCTCAGGTTGGGGCCATGCTGGGTGAAGCTGTCATTTCTCCCTGTCTCTAAGTTCTTGCCTTGAGGCTATGAAGACAAGGGGACATGAACGGCTCTCTGGAGGCAGAAGACCTGGGTTCAAATATTGACTCTTCTCTGGGCCTCGGGTTTCTGGTCTGTAGACTAGGATATTGGAGTTTTAGTCACGTTACTGGAGGCATGAGGGCCCTAAAGCAGCAGCTTGGAACAGGTGCATGGTAAGTTGTGGGAGTGGAGGACTGTGGGGAAAGGACAGGCCTTCCCTAAGTGAGGGGCTACTACTGTGGAGAGTGGTCTAGTTTCCTCTCTGCCCCTACGAGCATCCAGGGGAAGAAGCTGGTGGTCAATGATGGGCAGACTAGTCCTAGGTCCTAAGACACTGGAGTGTCTGGATGACTAGTGTGACCTCTCAGAGAAGAGGTGCACACCCAGGGGTCTGGCTATGGGAAGGGGAGGGTGTCAGTACAGGAACTGCAGGGACTAGGCCAGGCTGGGTGCACAGAGGCAAGGACAGGGTCGTGAGGCTGGTGCTTGATGAGAAAAACTCAGTCTAGATATCTGGGCCAGGCCCCAGGAGAGTAGGGGTCAGGCCTTCATGGTTGGTGTTGGAGAGCCCTGAACAGGATATGACTTGGTCTTCCCTGTGGAGAACTCGGAGGACTAGCTGGAGCATTCAGGTATTTAAGGAACAATGTCAGTGTGCCAGGAACTCTTGGGGAGCTTACATCCCAGTGGAAGAGAGAGTTCACCTCTTTGAGCTTTCTGGCAAAGTCAAGGGTGCTAAGTGCTGTGTCAGGGCCGTCCAAAGGTCCTGATATGAGTAGGACTTGGAGGAGGTCAGTCAGGACCAGCCTTGTTTGGGTGTTGAAACACAGGAGTATCTGTGTGGAGGAAGCCTGGGGGAGCGGGGCGCAGGGGAGCACGAGGTCCTCAAGGTTCTCAGTGGTTGCATCAGGAGTGCCCAGGTCATCTTGTCCTGGGCAGAGGATGGGTTTAGAAGAGAATGTCGGCTGTGTATCCTTTGTATCTTCCAGAGGTACACAGCCCTCCAACTCCGGGACAATGTGTGGGAGTGCCTTTGGCTCCGGCGTTCCCCTAGCTCCTTTGTCCACAGGATGCTCTTGGCTGCCAGGAAGTTCCTACTCCTCATCTTTCCAGGCCCAGGTCAGAGGCACTGAAGTCAGAAACAGAGGTGGCAATTTCAACCTAAAAGCACAAATTACAGATAAGTCTCCCTCCTGCAGGTTTCCAATTGCAACGGGCTTTTGTGTGGCACTAGAAGAAACCAGCTTTTGCAAGCATGGGGCTGATGAACACTTTTGCACAAAGGGAGACAGCGGAGTAGCAGGAGTTTGCAAGCTGCTTCATTAACTTGGAGCCAGTGGAATGTCTGGGATCTTCTGTGACTTGGAAACCGGTGGCAGAATGTTCCCACATTTCTGGTCCTCTTCAGTCAGGTAGGTTGAGGGGCGCCCAAGACAAGCTTGTGGCTGCAGTGAGGGTGCAGGATGGGTACACATCTCGGTGGTCCAACTGGGTGTCAGCTACCTTGAATCTGACCCACGGGCTTTGTGTAGTCTCAGGACTTGTGTGTGTTTGGTCCCCTGTGTACCCGGTGTGCACACATTGCCTGTCATGTGGATCTCTGTTGGAAGCTCTTACCCTTCGGTTCTTCGTGTGGTGCTGTGGGACATCTGGTGGTTTTGAGCCTCCAAGTCCGTGTTGGCTGCTGCAGGTCGGGGCCTGGGACTTTGTGTACCAGTGACGTGGCTCTACTGGGACCCCATTCCTGACTCAGCCATGCTGTCACGGACCTCAGAAAAGATCTGTCATTTCTTTGAGCCTGTAAAACAAGTAAATTCAATCTTCCTGTGAGGTGCGGTGATGATTCACTGGAACCATCGTGGTGTGTGAGGGGTGCTTGCTGGGGCTCTTCCTCCTGCCGGGACTGCCAGGCGGGACAGCTTCCTGCAGACTCAGCGGGTCCAAGGCAGGGTTTCCAAGGAGACTTTGCAGCTGGATGAGAGGAGGCGTCAGCGCACCTGCTTCATACGGTGACTGATGTGCCCGGGCCCAGGCAGGTCCATGCTCCAAGCACCCTATTCCTCAGGTGGGACACCTCCACCTTCTTTTTTTTTTTTTGAGATTGAGTCTCACTCTGTCGTCCAGGCTGCAGTGCAGTGGCGGGATCTCAGCTCACTGCAGCCTCTGCCTCCCGGGTTCAAGCAATTCTCCTGCCTCAGCCTCCCGAGTAGCTGGGACTACAGGCGTGCACTGCCACTTCCTAATTTTTATATAATTAGTAGATACAGGGTTTCACCACGTTTGCCAGGATGGTCTTGAACTCCTGACCTTGTGATCTGCCCACCTCAGCCTCCCAAAGTGCGGGATTACAGGCGTGAGCCACTGCGCCCGGCCTGACAGCCCCTTCTTTAGGCTGGTGCCTCGGGCTCCCAGGCTCGGGGTGGGGCTCACACCCCTTCTCTCGTGATCTTGCTTATCCCTTGGGGGAGGGGCCTGTGGCCCCCCAACCCCAAGCACACAGCTGTCACCCAGGTCACCTCCTCTGTCCTTCTCCCGGCACCCTACATGCTCTGGCCTGGGCAGCCCCCTCCCCCTGCGTCCTTGGTGGCATTTGCATACAGGTGCCCTCGCAGCTGAAGTGTTGGGGTGGGGCCGGCAAACCCACGCCCGGGAGGGCCAGCAGCTCTTGGCACAGGTGGTGGGACAATGGCCACTCAGAACATGGCTTCGCTCCCCTGCCACCTCCTCGGGGCTCACACCTTGCTCCTGAATTCGTAGGGGAAGGTGGGCTATGGTGTTTGGGACCTCCAGGGTGTCCTTGCTCTGCCATTAACTTTCCCTGGAAACCTGCTGAGTTTAGTCACTGTCTGAGCCTTAGTTCCTCGTCATAACTGGGGCTCTGCAGGGCTTGGGGACTCGTGTAAGGAGGAACTGATGGCCTGTGTGCTGACAGAGGAGGTGGTGTCATCCCGGCGGGTCTCTGCACATCCACTGCACACACACTGCATGTGTGTATGTGTGGTGTGTGTGTTTATGTAGTGTGTTTGTGTCTGTGTATATGTGTGTGATGTGTATATGGTGTGTATGTGTGTTTGTGTTGTGTGTATGTGTGTGGTGTGTTTGTGAGGTGTGCGTGTATTTGTGTGTCTGTGTGTGTGTGGTGTGCATATGGTGTGTATGTCTGTGTGTGGTGTGTGTGTCTGTGGGTCTGTGGGGTCTGTTTGATGTATGTAGTGTGTGTGTGTCTGTGTGTGTGTGGTGTCTATATGGTGTGTATGTCTGTGTGTGTTGTGTGTGTGCGTGTGTGGGGTCTGTTGTGTGTATGTGGTATGTGTGTATATGTGTGTGGTGTGTATATGGTGTGTATGTCTGTGTGTGTGTTGTGTGTGTTGGTGTGTGTGTGTAGGGTCTGTTGTGTGTGGTAGGGGTGGAAGGGCCTCCTGGGGCTCTTGGATTTGGAGGGCCCATGCTGCTCTGGCCTGGGAAGGTGGGGTTATCTGGAGGGGATATTAGGCTGGGGTCACGGGGAAGGTTCTGGGGCTCTAGGCAGAGCTCCTGGGCCTGGCCAGGTGCAGGCACGTGGGCTAGTTGGGCAGTCCCAGGCTGACTAGGCCCAAGGCCTTCCAGGCTCCATGGCCTGTGTTCCCTGTTGTCCTGGTGGTTGTGCCCTTTAGGCACCTGTGCAGGGTCCCCTCTGCTGTCCCATCTGCCCCCACACTGTGTGCCCTGGTTCTGCTCCTGGACCCCACACTGTGTGCCCCGGCTCTGCCGTCCCGGCTGCCCTCACACTGTGTGCCCTGGTTCTGCTCCTGGACCCCACACTATGTGCCCCGGCTGTGCCGTCCCATCTGCCCCCACACTGTGTGCCCCGGCTCTGCCGTCCCGGCTGCCCCCACACTGTGTGCCCCGGCTCTGCTTTTGGACTTCCGTATGCCTTCTGCTCGCTCCAGGGCAGAAACCTCCTATCCTGGCTCTGCCTCCCTTCGAAGCCTAGCAGGGACGCCTCCGGCCCTGGGTCTGTCCCTCCTGGGCTCTCATTTGAGGAAGGCATCAGTGAGGCCCTTCTTTGGCTCACATCCAGCCTTTGGTGCCAGACGGTCCAGGGCGTCAGTCCCAGCTTTGTCTGGGAGCTGTGGGCCCTTGATCCTTCTGAGCCCACCTACAAGTTGGGAACAACACTGTGGACCCTCAGGGAACTAAAGGATGAAACTGCCCTGTGGCTGGCACCAATGCGAGCGTCCTCGTTCCTCCTCCTCAGGGGCTGGACCCATGGCTTGAGTGGCAGTGGGGACATCCAGCCTGGCTTCCTCAGTGGGGTTTGTCCAACCTGGCTTCCTCAGTGGGGTTTGGTCATGGAGGTGCTCAGGGTGTGCTTGTTGGAATGATGGGGGAGCTGGCTCCAGGGTCTGTCTCCTAGACCCTGTCCAGGGCTCCAGCTGCCCCTTCCCTCTCTGCACTCCCAGCTGGGATGGGAGGGCCTTGGGCACAGGCTCTAGAGCCCCTGTGGTTGGCTCCCACCCCTCCCCCAGAGTGATGCATGTGAGGATGGGGGCTTCTTCACTCACGAAGTCGTCCTGTCATCCCAGAGTGTGGTGTTGACCTCACACTGGCTCTTGATCTCCAATGTGGGGCATGGCTGGAACCAACCCGCGGTCAGTGTGTCTCGGGCTCCAGGTTAGGCATCTTGGGACAGAGACTGGGCGGGGGATGTTTCTCCGGACATGGCTAGGCCAGCATGGCTATCATCCTTGGACATCAGTCAGCAACTGGCCAGTGCCTACCTGTTCCGCCAAGCTCCATTCTTGGGAATGCAGGGCCCGGACATTCAGTCCAGGGTCTTTCCCTCCTGGGGCTCTGCTGGGGGTGCCCCTCCCCATGAGCCCATCTTGACATTTGTGGGCCTTGCTCTCTGTCTGCTAATGAGTGATCTTCACCAGTCCAGCCTGCCATGGCAACCGCCCACAGTCTCGCTCTCTGTCCAGGCACCCGGTAGCTTTATCTCCGAGGCCATCTGTTCTGGGAGCACAATTCCAAAGCCATTTAAACAGAGCCTGGAGCAGGGCAAGGCGCTGGGCCCTCTGTCCTCACACGTGTATGTACACACACTCAGGCACACACACGCACATGCAGATGTGGTGTGACCCCTGCAAGGTGGAAGGCGATGACAGGGACAGTCAGGGCGTCCCACTGGCTTCTCCCTTTTCCTACTGTCCCCAAGCCGGTTCCTGGGCACCCTGGTGGTCGGCCAGTCTGTGTCCTCCTCTCTTTCTCTGTATTCCTCACCTCTCTGTCCATCTGTTTGTCTGAGCCGGACTGGTTTCTGCCTCACCTCTCTGCCTTTGTCTTACCCCTTTCCCCACATCCTTTGTCTCCTTTCCTGCCTCTGTCTGTGTCCATCTCTGTGTTTAATCCCCTTGATCCTGGTCTCTGGGCCCCCTCCCTGGCCATTGCCTCTATTTCTTTGGCCTTTGTCTCCACCTTTTTTCTCTCCTACTGGCTCAGCTGCTTTTTGCCTTTGGCTGTTGGTCTATGCTGGTAGGACCAGGGCATCAGGGGGTTTCTACCCCTGCCTCACCCTCTTGGATGCTCCTAGAACAGTCAGGCAGGGGCCTGTCCCTCACTGTTCTCCTGGTCCACTCTGGGCACACCTATCTCTCCTCCCCACTTTCTTCCACCTCAGGGTGGCCAGGTCATGAGGCGGGTGGGCAGGGGGACGGGGGTACTTTCTCATACTGCTCTTAGCTTCCTGGGCCCAGTGCCCAGGGTAGTGCCTTCAGCCTGAGCTTCTTACTCTCCAAGTCCTTCACTCTGAGCTCCTCCCTCTGAGCCCAGTCCTGCTGTTCATTGAATGTGCTTCCCTTTCCTGCCATGCGGCCTTCACTCATGCTGTGCCCTCACCTAGCACTCCTTCCTGGTCAGGCCTCCCTGTCAGGACCTTGTGTCCCTCTCTCCACAGGACTGGGCAGGTGCAGCATCCTGGGCTCAGCATGGAGCCTCCTGGCTTCCCCCAACCACGCATGGTTGAGCTTGCAGCTTTGTTCAGCTGCCCCTGCCCGCAGGGGCAGAGAGGCTCAGAGAGCCCTCTGAGCTCTGCAGAGCTTTGACACCAGTCTGACTTGCAGGGGGATGGAAAGGAAGCCCCTCGGCAACTGCTTCCAGTTCTTCCCGAGGTTGGCCTAGGTTGCCGCTGCTGCAGGGAGCTGCTTGCCTTCTCCTGCTGGTGCCCCCAGCCCTCAGCTGTCTCTCCTCTGTCTTTTGTCCATCCCCGCATCCTTTGTCTCCTGGGCTGGACTGTTGCTGAGGCTGCCGTGAGATGCACAGACCCCCAGGACCCTTGGGCTGGCCCCCTCAGAGGCTTGAGGGCCTGGTGACCTGGGTCCTCTGAGCAGCTTCTGTCCTCCAGGTCACTCTGCTGTTTCAGCCAGCATCCACACAGCCCAGCCAACCCCCTAGGATTCCTCCTTCCAAGGTCATGGCCCTGGGTCAGGGCAGAGCAGGCAGAGGAGCCGTATGGGCAGACCAGAGGGGCTTCAGAGGTGCACATGTATTGGGGGCCCTACTAAAGCAGAAACCAGTACCAGCCCAGACAGCGATGACCAGCAGCCTGTGACCTCTGGAGTCCGGGATGTGTCCAGCAGGCAGGACCCCTGCTCTGGCTCAGCGTCACTGCAGTCCAGGTGGCGCTGAGTGCTGGGAACCCAGCTATGGTGGGTGATGTCTGGTGTTCCCTTGGGTCAGCTGTAGCCTGGCTTCCTGTCGAGGGAAGGGAGGTACAGTGGTTACATGCAGCCCTGAGGGAGGCTGAGGTATTGCCACCTTCAATAGCCAGAGCTGTATCCCACACATGGGACTGGACTCTCCCAGTTGTGGGGTAAAGCTGAGATGCCTGGCCTATGGCAAATGCCCCTCAAACCCTAATGCATCTGGTCAACCTGGTGAGTTCTGACTCAGCCTGGCCAGGTTCCCCTGGCGCTGGCCCCCTGAGTGTGTGTTGAGTTGGGGTGCGGGAGCTAAAGGGGAGGAGCACTGGCTCTGTCTCTCCTGATTCTGAACATGTCCAAGTTGTTTCATCACGTAATGGATCACCAGGCTGGTTGGTTCTACCAAAAGGCAGCAGCACAAACTTTTCCTGGATTTCTCACCATTGTTCCTTTAAATAATCAATCTTAATTAATTCCACCCGAAGAACGTATTTTCCCCAAGGGTAGTCCCAATCAGATGGAGCAAGTTGGGACTGCAAACCCCATTTGATAGCTGTGGTTGGGAGGGCCCACCTGGCTACTGCGAGGGGTGTCTCCGTGATGGGCGGGTGGAGGGATCAGCACCAACCCCTGTCAGCACTTTCTGACATTTCTGTTGCCCTCATTTGATAGATCGGGAAACTGAGTCACAGAAAGGTTTGGCAGCCTGCCCCAGGTCACTTCCCCTGTCTAAGCACAGACATCATTGTGGACGAGGAGGAGAGGCAGAACTCAGAGGGGAAAACCACTCTTTCACACAGCAACTGCTGCTGCCACCTGTTCCCACCTGCCCCTGTCCCCACCTGTCCCTGTCCCCACCTGCCCCACCTGTCCCTGTCCCCACCTGCCCCACCTCTCCTGTCCTCACCTGCTCCACCTGCCCCTGCCCCCACCTGCCCCTGTCCCCACCTGTCCCTGTCCCCACCTGTCCCTATCCCCACCTGTCTTTGTCTCTACCTGCTCCTGTCCCCACCTGCCCCTGTCCTCACCTGTCCCACTTGCCTGTGTCCCCCACCTGCCCCTCTGGTCCCTGCCACCACCTGCCCCACCTACCCGCTTCCCCCACCTGCCCCACCTGCCCCTGTCCTCACCTTCCCCAACTGTCCCTGTCCCCCACCTGCCCCACTGGTCCCTGCCACCACCTGCCCCACCTGCCCCCTGTCTCTCTTCTACCTTCCTGCCACCGCCTCCCTCCCCTCCCCCCACCGCCTCCCTTCTCTCCCCCCACTTGCTCCACCTGTCTCTCTACCGCCATATGCCCCTCCTGGCCCCACCTGTCCCACCTGTCTCCCCTGCCCCCAACCTGCCCCTCTTTTGCCCCCCACATGTCCCCCCTCCCCTGCCTACCTCCACCTGCCCCACCTGTCTCCCCACCCCTACCTGCCCCTCCTGGCCTCCCACCTGTCCCACCTGCACCCACCTGCTCCCTCCTGCTTCCCCTGCACGCTCACCAGCCTCTGAGCACATTCACCCCCTCACTATTCTCTCCTCTAAACAAGATGACTCACCGTTTATTTCCAGCCCAATCGCTGCCATGAGCCTCAGCCTCCATACTGACACCCTTGTTGACAGTGTCACCTGGTGACTAACAGGCACTCAGACATCCCAGCAGAGCCAGCAATTCCCACATATCTGCCCTTCTTCGGCCTCTCCCTCAGGGGGTGCTGCCACTCACCTCATGGCTCTGGTCAGCCCTGGAGTCTCCTGTGGTCTCTGTCCCGACCTCACCCAGACCCTCAGCAACCCGACTCGTTCCTTGAGGGGTGTCCCAATTCAAGTGCAATTCGTTGCTTCTCTTGGGACACCCTTTACCATCTATTGCCACCCAGTAGCGCTCACCACAGGCCTCACCGAAGATGTAAATGTTAAACATTTTGCTCTTGGCCACCCAGCTGGGAGGGGCCGGTCAGGGGTCAGTCCAGATCTGCCTCCTCCAAAGGTTTGAACCCTCCATACTTCGGGTCTCCCCCTCAATGCTGCCCTGGATGGAAGAGACTAGCCTGGACTTGGCCACGTGTTGGGAGAAGGAAGCCAGCATCACCTGGGCCTCCACCTGTCCCCTGCAGGGACAGACACCTGCAGCACCTGAGGACGAGGAGGTGACCCTGAGCTGCCTGGGGTGGTGGAAGCCTCCCTCGGCGTCAGGGAAAGCCCAGAGGACAGCCAGGCTCGATGCTGTGGCCAAGTTCATCGTTTCAAAGGGCCCCTGTGGGCCGTTAAAGGTTGTGGACCCAGTTTGGGGGACTAGGAATCATTCCGGAAGAGGCCTCTGCAGTGCGCACCTTCACTCCCATCCACACACCCTGCCCTTCCCTATCCTGTGGCTCTGGCCGCTGGAAGATCCGGGTCCCTCTGGGCAGCCCTCTCTCCCTGCTCTTTCCTTCCTGCTCACCCCAGCCTCTGCCTGCAGGGCCTGAGGTTGTCCAGGGAGTCTTGACTTCTACAGTGCCCCTCCCCCGGCACCTCCCACCATAGTTTCTTCCTGGCACCTGGTGGTGGGGAGTCAACCACGGCAGCTGAGGGCCCTCAGGGGCCTGCCCTCTCGACAGCCAATGATTGGGTTGTGGGGAGCCAGACCTGACCCCACGCACCCATCCTGGTTGGTTCCCCACCAGGTTTCATTCTGGACCTGGTCTGACAGTCCCACCCGAGAGAGGAAGTGGGGGAAGGGATGCATCTTCAGGAAGGGCCCCTGCCCTCCCTCACTGTGAGTCCATTACTGTGTGGGAAGCCCTGTGTCTCTGCCTCTCCTCACTCCCCTTCCCAAGCCCTGCGGGGTGGGGGAGAGATTGTCTGGGGCCTGCGCCCATTGTGTGGAGAAGAGAGTCTCATTGGCAGGCAGCCGGGGTATCAATTTGTGATTATCTGCTCCCTGGTCTTGATTGGCTGGATGCAGTGGGGTCTCCCCAGGGCCCCGGGACACAAGTTTGTGCAGCAACTTTTTCCAGCATGAAGTGACGTGTGTTCCCAGAGAGAAGGTGCACCTCCCGGCCAGGATGACACTCTGCGGGATCTTCCTGGGTGCGTACCACCCCTAGCCCCTCGCATCCCTCCCTGGTCTGTTCACAAGTTTCTGCGAAGATGCCAAAGGGACTAATTAGCTGTGTGTGTCCCCCCATCAGTGCTCAGTGCTCTTTTCTGGGCAGCCGAGGAGGTGACAGACATGCTCCCTCCTGAACAATGGCCAGGGCCCCTGGGGAAACTGCCACCTCCTCTTCTAGCGGATCCTGTGGCTTGCAGAAGTGCTGACGGCACAGAGCCCTGTGAACGCTGCCCTGCAGAAGGTTGGAGATTGGAGAGTGGTGGGCAGGGTGTGTGCAGAGGCCAGCCGGGCCTTCTTTCTGGTGATTTACCTGCCCAGATCTGCCTAGCAGGCCATATAGCTGGTGGGTGTCAGGAGCCCTTGGCCTGGCAGCAAGGCTGTGAGAAGGTGGGCAGAGAGAATTTGTGTGTGGTAGATGTCCCCTGGGACTTAACTGTAGCTAAGGGGCTTTGGCCGAGGCTGCCGCTGCTCCTGTCCTCATCACACTCAAAGTTGCTGTGCGTGAGTGCAGGTGTGTGAGTGTGCATGTGTGTGTGAGGGTCTCACAAACTGGATGCCAAACGTTTGTGAGTGTCTGCGTGAGTGTGAGACAGAAACACAAAGTCAGCCCGAGTGTGGCGGAGAGTGGATCCCGGTTTTGTTTGCTCCATCTGCCAGGGCCGGCCTGGGGCAGCACCCCCGCCCTCAGCTGTTCTATACAATATTAATGCTCACCATCTCGGCCTCACACAACGGCCCTAATTGTCGTCTGCAGCATTAAGGCAGGCGCCCATCTGCGGGGAAGCTTTCAGAAGGAAACAAGAAAACCCTCACCCCCAGCTGGTCACCGGAGAAGGTGGTGCCAATTACAGATGCAGAAAGTTTAGACCAAAATTACTTGAAAGAGTTTTTATGAAGCAAATGAACTGACACTTGGAATGTCTGTGTGCAGATTTGCACAAGTAATTACACTTTATTTGAAATGATCTTACCAGCTAAGCGATCATTAAGCCTGCTCCCCCACTCACACAAAGCGCTTTCTCAGTGAGTGCGGCCGCGGCGCAAGTTTGGTTTTGCAAATCTCCCCTTTCCCTTCCCGTGTGGAGTCTGAGGACCCGCCAATCAGACAGGAGTTATTTCCTGGTGGATCTTTCCAAACATATTATGAAAAAGTCACATGTGAGTTTCCCACAGGTTTTTATGAAATAAAACCCAAAGGAACTAACCCCATGCTTAGTTATGGAAGAGAAAATATGATTTCAAAAAGTCCTGACAAATTTTCACCCTCTCTAAGAAAATAAGTTTAAGACTGTACCTTGCTGTTGTCACTTACAAGCAGGGGTCTGCTGGGGTTTGGAATTCTGTGTCTCAGCCCGGAGCCCCGGGTTTGGCGATGGCTGAAAACTGGTGCGAGCTCAGAAGCTTCCCTGTGCGGAGAACAAAGACGGAGGCGCTCTGGGGGGAGAGCGCTGTCCGAAGTGCTGATCAGACTTCGGATCCACCCACCGCTCAGGCTCCCTCCCAGGCGCTGAAGGGCGGCGGCCCCTTTTCGGCCCTGCTCTTTCCCCTGGACTCCTTTGTTCTCCTGACGTGTCAGGTAAAGAGCGCGAGCCTTTACTCATCACAACTCCTCTTCTGAACTGCTCATGCCACTTTAACCTCCCGGCGGGAGCTCCCAGGGCCCTCCAGGTCCTGCCAGCAGGCACCAGCTGTGAGTTTCCAGGCACACTCTGAGCAGCCCACAGAGGGTCTGGGGGCCCATTCGCGACCACCAGAGCGCCGCACCTCAGGAGGCCTGTGATTGTGCAAAAGGGGAAGTGAGAAATGCCGAAAGACTTAGGTTTTCACAAATATAATGTCTATTACCTGAAAACACTCTGGGGCCTCACGAAGCCCGTGTTGTACAGGTTGATTTCTCCCTGCTGCCACCTCTGCTTCGTTGTGGTTTCTTAGGTGTGACTGCTGCATATCTGAATTAAGTCGCTTTCATGAAACCTTGGGTGTTGTTGGGAAATAAGGCTGATTCAGCAACGGCCCTCCCTTTGATTCTATCTTCATCATGGAACAATGGCCTGCAAGCCTGCCCGGAGCCTGCAGCCTGCCGATAAGAGTTTAATAGAATTTCTGAATGCCGAAGGTTCGGGATGGAAGACATCCTGGCACTCACAGCATGTCCAGAGGAGATAGAAACGGCTTTTCAGGAGTGCTCTCAGCCGAGTGTGTCCTTTTGTACTGATGGATATAAGTTTATGACAGAATTTAAAAATGGTAGGCAGTCATTGTGGAAACCTCAAACTCTTCTCATTTGACTAATTAATATTTCATCCTCAGTTTGACCAGTGCAGGCTTGCATTTATTTCCTTGTGCTCAATCTAAACAATTGCTCTGTGTGCATTTTGTGTTTTATTTGTTGAGGATAACGTGTGTGTACAAGAACCTAAGATACTTGCCTTTGGGGTGAAGCTTATTGGTTTGTATGTAATGTGTAAAGCACAAAGTGTATGTTAAAAAATAAGCCACTAAGATTTTCAAAACATGGTCTCTTAGAGAGAGCTAAATGTTTCAGTTCTGCCTCATTCACACTTTTGGTGGCCCGAGCCCTTTGGTGCTAATTAATTGGGGTATTGTGTTCTCGCATAATTTACCAAGAAATGATGTTTACTGTCTGTTGAAATCTCTGCACTGAACTTCTGAGACGTGAATTTTCTTGTTCTCCAGCTGGCCTTGGATGGCAGCATCTTTGCAGGTGTCTCACATTGAGTTTTCACCCTTGTGTTTCACAGTTTTGTTTCTAACATTCTGATTATGATAATGGACAATTGTTTGCCTGATTTATCAGTACAAGAAGGAGATTTGGGCTGCAAACAAGAATACTCTGGCCCTTGAGTACTCTTACTTAATAAATTCCTACGTTTATCCCTGAATGTGGGAAAAAAACACCACAAACTGGCAGATGAGAAGGCAGACAGTCAGGCTGCGTGGAGAGTGAGTGGGCACTTCTATTGTGTGTGTTATGGATTTTTCTCTTCCTGATTTTCATTGGATAGCTCCTTTCAGGCCATTTGTAAAAGAATCAGAAAAAGAGCAGAAAACTTGGGCAGTGTGCTTCGCTCTGGTTGGAATAAACTTAGTCTTTTTAGGGGGTGGGATACCCATGCCTCAGGGATCCCTGAGTTCTCTTTGGGAAGGTTTTTATTATTGTAAAAATTAAAGTGAAAGGGAAAGTGTGACCACAGAAAAATGTCTTTTCCTGATCTATTCTTTGTGTGCATGACTTTGTGTTTTGGTCTGTGGCTATAGTTACCTTTTATGCTGTTAAAAAATACGTATCCATTTAAGTCACGGGTACTTGAATATGCAGATGAGCCAGTATGTAATATTCCTGGTTCATCTGAGTAATAAATTCTGCAGCCCGTTCTTTATGACGGTAGGTCATATTCCTAACCACCAATAAATATTGTCAAGTACTTTCGCTGTAGCCATGCTAACCCCGGGCATCTGTCATTCCGGTTGCTGCTATTAGGAATTATTGGACTGAACCACTGGCAGAGAAAGCAGAGGGGGGTGAATGTGGTGGTTGTAATGCTCTCTGCCCTTTTGTGTGTTTTGCTTTTTCAAAAAACTCAATCATGCTGCACATTGATTATGAATCAGGGTGGGCAAATGTAGGCACCTTCTGTTGGCCGAGGCTCAGAGCAGGGGACAGGGCTCCACCGGCCTGGGACACCTCTCACCCCCAGTTCAGCAGATCCATCTTTCTGATGCTATACTGTAAATTTATTTCACCTCAGAGAGTAAACAGATATATTGGAGCCCCAAGGGTTCATGGGTAGCGTATTTACAAAGGAGCCTCCTCCGCCAGCCCGTGCCACCGCTGCTAATGAGAGCAGTCATTAAGTAAATGAGACGTCGCCTTTAGCTGGCTTAGGAGTTCGCACACTAAGGGGAGAAGATATTTAATTGAAACCCGCACGCAGGCTTCCCCACATGTGACCGCTGCACGGGAGGCAGCTGCCTTCCCTCTCCTCCCCCAGTCCACCCTGCACCCCCCATGTAAATTTCATGATTGCTTTCCGTGATGTCATTTTGAAGGAGGACAGACAATAGCGGTGGGGAAAGGTAAGTCAATGTTACGTTCTTTCTGACAAAGGCAGATACCCAATGCTTGGCTTTTCCTCTTGGACAGAGACAGGGAGAGGGTGCGCGGACAGAGTTAATTTCTAAGATGAAGCCTCTCTTTGCAGGGAAAGCAGGTCTGAGGATGGCTTTTTGAAACTGCTCTGGAGGACGGGGGCTTTCTTCTCCTCCCTGGCCTGCCGTGTGCTGTTTTTCTCCTGCCTCTCTGTTGTTCCTGCTCCTCTGAGATTCCAGGGGACATGTTGTGCGTCTGACAGAGGAGACATTAGGGGAGGGGGAGTGCATATCAAAACAAGAAACTTTATGCGCATTTCTGGAAGAGGAACAACGGATATGTCTGTGGCCGTGGGACCCAGCAGCTCCGTACCTGGGGAGGGCACTGACCCCTCTGAAGCAGGGTCTCAGAGTCTGGGGTGTGTCACGTGTGACCCCCACCCAAGGTACTGAGTAGAGGGGCTCACGTGAACGTTTTGTCTGCATGTCACGCATTTCTCAACTTAAGGATCAATATCTAGGGTGCATGCGTTTGTGGGACAGACGTGCAGAAGTAAATATCGGCCGCTTCTCAGCCCCTTTTCTCACTGCGTGTCCGGGAGGCTGTGGAGTGTGGTTGGCTATGGTGGTAGTGTAACTGGATTTTTGTATTTAAAACTAAAAATCAGGGTTAGCTAAGAAGTTGGTTTAGGCGTTGAACACCTTAATGCCATTGTCTTTAGTTTTGGGGCCGTGGACTTTGGTTCTGTCCATTGAATTCACAAACCAGGAAAATAAACAAATGCTGGTGGCTTTGTGCTGGAGTGGTGGGCTCTCACTGCTCCTCTGAGTCACCAGGGGCTTTGCTTGTCTCAGCATCACCTTTGAATCAGTGGCCATCATTGGCTGGTAAAGTTGGGTGTTCAATTTTGGAAACAAAACATCTGCGGTGGTGCGGGGTTTCTGTGGCTGCAGGCGGGTTGGGTCCTGTCACGATAACGATGATAATGACAGCGATGATTATAATTATCCTTTCGGGAGAGGGAGGTGGAGAATTTTGCCCTTGTAGTTTTTTTTGTTTTTTGTTTTTTTAATCACAGAAACCCGAGGACACCTCTAACGCCAGTGGCTGAGTGCACAAAAGGTGGGAGGGATGTTGGGGCAGGCTTGGGGGGGCCCGCTTGGTGCTGAGGGGTGTGCTCTGGCTCTGTCTCCTCTGAGGTGCTGGCAGCACCTGCCTTGGCCTCACTGTGGCCTGGGGAGTGGGGGTGCTGTGTCCTCACCCAGGGCTGACTGAGGGAGGCTCCCCTTGGCCCCCAGGCTCCCTGCCACCCAGGGCTCCCCTCCCATTGGTCCTTGGCTGTGATTATCGCCTCCTTCCATATGGCCCTGTTAATTAACAGTAAACAAAAGAGTAAGAGAACAGGGATTGGAGTCCTGTGGCACCAGCCAGGGTGCTGCTACCAGTGGGGGCAGGACCCTGCCCTGTCTCCCTGGGTAGCTGTTCCTTGTGCAGAGGAGGCTGGGTCAGGGCTTAGAGGGCAGTTTGTTTTCAAAGAGAAGGAGGCAGCTTTCTGGATTCTTCTGTCCTTTGGAGACTGAGACTCCTACAGGGGCCCCCCGATCCCCTGGGCACCTGGACGGTGACGAGCTTCACAGGGGTGTTTTCGGATCCAGCAGCCTGTGCAGGAGCCACGGAGAGTTGGACAAAGAGACCTTTCCACTCTGGAGCAGCCCGAGGGCCTGGGAGCTTACCCAAGGCAGGGGGGCTGCTTCTGTCCAAAGTGCCACTCGGGGGCTGGTGTGACCCTCAGTCATTGCTCACAGCTCTGGAGGTGGCCTCAGTTGTTCGGAGCCAAAGCTCTGGCCCCCCATTGGTAGATTCTGGCAAAGGCAGTGATCACCCACTGCCTTGGATGCCCCAGGTGTGTGAGCGGGGAAAAACTCTCTGAGATGACCCCTTCTAGCCATGTGGGATGCAAAGTCGCTCTGGTCTGGGGGTTGCAGCAGCCTCTACTTGGAAGCTCTGTTAGTGCCCAGAGATGTCAGGGAGAGGCTGGCAGAGGGTATGTGGCCATGGGGGTGCACGCTGGGCAGCTCTGGCAGCTGACCAACGGCAGTGCTGGCTCCACAGACAGCCTGGATGGTGGCTGGCGCTTGGCCTGTCCCCTGGCTATGGACGTGGTGGGTGCTCTCCCTGGTGCTGCCCAGAGACTCACTCCCTTCCTCTCTGGCCTGGGGTCACTGAATGTGCAGACAATGACATTTGTGGTGGTGTAGGGGGCAGAGGAGACCAGCATCACTCTGCATTGGGGAGACAGGGGTCAGAGGCGTGACTAACCACCTTCCGGGTGCTGCTCAGTCTGGTGATGGCTGGGCCGCTTGGAAGGCCAGTTTGCACAACCCAGTGCTGTGCAGAGAGAGCAGGAGAGGTTCTTGAAAACTGACAAAGTGCCAGAGAGAAACCTGGGGCCTCTAGCAGCTGCTCGGTGGCGGTGGGCAGGCTGGTGGGGGCTGAGCTCTTCCTGGATGGACTCCGTGCAAAAGGCACGTCTACTTTGGAAAAGACTGAGCAGGGCTTGGGGCCACCCAATCCCTCTGTTGGGGCTCAGGGTGGGGATGAGACCAGGAACAATCAGAACACTTTGGCCAGCACCAGGCCTGGAGTGGATGAGGAGGTAGAGGACTGACCCAGCTGGAGCAGGGGTCGGGGGTTAGCTGTGGGGTGGGGGGGCTGCTGGCCGTCACCTGGTACTGTGGGCAGGCAGGCACTGGATGGTCAGCCAGACTTTCATTTTACTCAGGCATCGTGGAGAGTGGAGTGGATGGTCTGCCTGTCCCAGTGCTGGAAGACACATCTCAGAGCCCCTCTTTTGTTGCCTGTTCTCTTGCAGGAAGCTGGGCGGGAGAGTGGAGCCGGGGCCTGCGGGGGACTGGGGGGGGCTTCTCCTTCTTCCTCTCTCCCATCCGCCTCATCTTAGATCCTCCCCCTCTGCGTTTTCCTTGTGAACTCACTCATGAATAAACCAGAAGTTAGTTGTCTACGATGTAATTTTAACAGGAATTTTGTGGTGTGAGTTTACAGGAAAATGGTCTTTGGGAACCAGCATCATTAGATTAGTCAGACAGAGAAACGCCGTGTTTCCCAGAAGAGAAGAGAGCAGTGGCTGCTGTGCTGCTCCCCTGTGGGCTTTCTGCTCCTTGGAGACCACGGGACCCACCCCCGCTTCAGGACAACCCCACTGGGGGCAGCCCACTGTCCAGCCCAGAGTGTTTGCTGGGGGCCTTGGCATGGAATGTGCTTTCATGGCCTCTTGAGGTTCCCAGGATTTTTCTGTCTTTCAGACAAAATTTCCCCAAACGTCACTTTAAAAAACTCAAAACAAAAATAAGCCAGAGGAATTTCACCTGAATTAAAATGTTTTTGATCTCAGGCTTCCATGGAGCCTGCTTCAGAGAGAAGAGATTAATGGATACTTGCAAGTGGAAAGCATAGTTTGAAAATGTCTTCCTGTTTATCTTCAGCGTTGGTGGAACCAACCCGATACAAGCGTGGTCTTTTCTCCCCATGGTTAGTGCCATTAGGAGCTTTCCTTATGGGAAGATTGGTTTCACCCATCACTTCATCCTTTTTTTTAAAATTTATTTTACAATTTGCACTTAAAAAATGCAATGTTATTTTAATCGGGAACGAAAGCAACTCAGGATGCTTTAATCTGCCCTGGCTGAGTACATCTGCCTTGGCGAGGATTGGAGTCCAGGCCTTGCAGAGGAGAGAGGATGTCCACACCGCCATGGGTGTCTGTGGCCCTCCTGCCATCCCTCGTCCTGCAGCACCGGGAGCCTCCACTTAGCAGCCCCAGCCTTCAAGAGGGTGACTTTGTGCTCAGGCAACTGAGTGTGTGGTTTGTCCTGGAGTTGCTCGGAGTCAATAGGATACGTTCGCTGTGCGTTGGGGTTTGTTTGGGACCGTGGCCTGGGAGTGTGGCCTGTGCCAGGAGGGTGCAGGTTGGACGGTCCTCAGGAAGTAGGCTGCAGCGCTCTGCATGAGTCAGGGTGGCCAGGCAAGGTGGGGGTGAGCACTTGGGACCTAGATGCTGGGGAGGAAAAGTGGAGGCACCATATGGCCTGAGCTGCTGACAGATGAGCTTGCTGGCCCCACCTCTCTCTCACGCCTGGCTTCACACCTCCATCGTGTTCAACAGTGGTCTGAGGGCTGGGGCAGAAGCCATCTGGGTCCTCTTCTTTTTTTCCCATTTTGCTGCTTGCAATCCACACATCAGAGGAGGGGTGTGAGAAGAGGGGGCCCTGGGTCAGGGCGGTTAGAGCCTCTCACCTGGTCCTGGGGGACCCCTCCACCTCTCCCCAGCTCAGGGACCCTCAGAGCTGCCAGTGGCTGACCTACCCTGCCTGAGTGGGAGCTTGGAGGCTCTGTGTGCCCCAGGGCCTGCTTTAGAAGGCCCTAGAAGGTCCCTGAGACTCTCGGACCACAAACTGACAGCAGCAGGTGCCTGGGGTGGCCTCCCAGTGAGCCAGACCCACAAACCCACGGTGAGCCAGTCCCGAGGCACGTCCCAATCCCTGTGTGCACCTTGCTGAGCTTGTCAAAACTAGACTTGGGTCTTCACACCTACAGAGTTTTTTGAATTCTGAAAATCAAATAGCTTTAGCAGTCATGCTCTGTCGGCAGCCCAAGTGGCTCCTACTGAAGGTGCTGCCCATTCTTCACAAGACTTAGAGCTGGGGGACAAGTTCCCGCTCGGCTCTGACTTTCCCAGGGTATCTACCGTCCCGGGGATCCCAGGGATGGTTCAACGCGGCCTGCCCAGTTACTGCCGACCGAACACTTGCTCGTCAGGCTCTGAGCTTCCCAGTGCCCAAGACCACAGTATGACCCTTACTGCCCTGGTGTCACTTCCTCACCGCCTGGGAGACATCTCTAGAGCCTGTCCCCAGCCTGCCCTCCAACCTTATTCTCCGTCCCAAACTGGGTTGTTACCCAAGATTCCCTAACATGCCTCCCTATCTCCCTTCATCTCCTGCAGTTGAATTTTTGCTTCTCTTTCAAGGCTTAGTACAGATGCCACCCCTGGGCCTTCCTTTACTTACCTTTACTCTCACGTGTCTCACATTTGAAATCCCGCTCTCCGGATGTAGTGTCTCTGCTGTGACATTGCATCAGGCTAATGGGTGTCCCTGCTTGCCTTCCGGGAGAGCCTGCAGGCAACCGCCTCTGGGGGTGCCGGGCCTGAGGAAAGCACCCCAAGTCTGGGGCAGCTGGACCCAGTGAGGGCACCCCAAGTTTAGGACCTGCTGGGCCCAAGGGGTACACCCCAAGTCTAGGACCTGCTGGGCCTGAGGAGGACACCCCAATTTTGCCTAGGGCCCCCCTTGTCCACATGGCACATGGAGTTTTCAAAGCTAGTCTGGACCAGGGGAGGATCCACATTTTGGCTTTGAGGTTGGAAGGAGACTTGTGTTGGGAAGAAAAGCTGCTTAAATGCTCAATCGAGTGGTTCTGAATTTTTCCTCCACTCTGTTCCTTCTTGAGGTTGAGCCCTGCCTTCTGGTTATTTGAGATCATGTCTGCCCAGATAAAATGTTAGACTATGAATGCACATTAAAGAGATACCTCTTACAGTCATTTTTTTTTCTTTGGTGGTCTGATTTTGTTTTGGCTTATTTAGAGTTTTGTGCTTCCTCATTTTATTTCCACGAAGGCCATGCCCAACCCTAGCCTTGGTGAGCCGTGACCCAGCCATGTCACCAACGCATCAAAGTGGGTTGGCTGTGAGGTGTTTGTTCCCTCCCCATGACACACACAGACAAATTGGCCCAATTTTTTTTTTTTTTTTGAGATGGCGTCTTGCTCTGTCACCCAGGCTGGAGTGCATTGGCGCCATCTCGGCTGCAGCCTCCGCCTCCAGGTTCAAGCAATTCTGTCTGCCTCAGCCTCCTGAGTAGCTGGGACTGCAGGTGTGTGCCACCATGCCTGGCTAATTTTTGCATTTTTTTTTTTAGTAGAGATGGGGTTTTGCCATGTTGACCAGGCTGGTCTCGAACTCCTCACCTCAGGTGATCTGCCTGCCTCAGCCTCCCAAAGTGCTGGTGTTACAGGCGTGAGCCACTGTGCCCACCTAAATTTGCCCAATTTTTAAGAGTTATGAGGTGCTGGGAGCTTGCTGCCTTTCCTCATCCAGCGGTAAGTCCTGTAAGTAGGGAGTCTGCTTCCTAGGTGCATCAGCCAGGCAGGAAAAAACACAGTGGCTCTTCAGTCCCCAGAAGGCTGCCTGGAGCCTGTCTCGGGGAATCAGCTCCAGGACTCTGGGCCCTACACCTCTTCCCCGTGGAGCGTCATCCACCTGGTGACCTGGGCTTGTCTGGCTGCAAATCGCAGATGCAGCTTCTAAGTCAGAACCTGCTACTGGATGTGGAGCTCCCTTCATCCCCAGGGTCTGAGCCTCTGTGCTTGGCTGACTCCCTACACCTCTGGCATCTGGAGGAACCCAAACCCGCTTTGATACAAGAGTTAGAGTCCAATTCCTCTTCCTGGAGAGCCCTCTGATGGCCTTGGGACCTCCTGGACCTGGTGAGTTCTCCCCCTGCCAGCCCCTCCTGCTGGCCACCCACTTCCTGCCCAGGTACTCAGAGGCCAGGCAGCCTCTGGTGTCTGTAAAGTGTTTATTTTCCCCAGATGTGTTCTGTGTTGGCTGTCGTTTACTGACCGCTGTCCATCCAGGCTGGGAAATTAGCATACACATCCCCTCGCCCCCCACAATTTTTCTAAGCCTGAAAAGCAGCAGAAGGACCTCTGAGCCCTGGAGCTGGGGCTGCAGTTGAAGCCACCAGAGAGCAGCTGCCTGGGCTCACCCGACCCAAACAGGAATTTGGGCAGGAGTCCTGCGGTGGGAGAGCCTGGGGTTGGAGAAGGAAAACAGAACTGTTGTGAAGGCCCGGAGCTTCCCTGGAGCCCTCTCCTTTCTGAACTGGGGATGGGCCAGGGTGTGGGCAGACCCGAAAGGGAATGTGGGATGCCCGTCCTAGTGGGAGTAAGGCCTCAGTAAAATGTGGTTTTAAGGAAGAAGGAGATGGCAGTTTCTTCTCTTTTTGGGCTGGAAAGCTGAACAGTTCTGAGAAAAATTTCTGGGACAGAGGAACGAAAATGCTGGAGCAGAATTCCAGAGCGGGACCTCTTGATCCTGCGATGCCGATGTGTCTTCTGGGGAGTTCCCAAAGATCCATGGGGAAGACGCCCCCAAACCCAGCCCTACTGGCTCTGGCTATACCCTCTCTTTTTTTTTTTTTAAAATGGAGTCTCACCCTGTTGCCCAGGCTGGAGGGAAGTGGCGTGATCTTGGCTCACTGCAGCCTCTGCCTACTGGGTTCAGCAATTCTCCTGCCTCAGCTTCCAAGTAGCTGAGATTACAGGCTTGTGCCACCACACCTGGCTAATTTTTGTATCTTTATTGGAGATGGGGTTTCACCATGTTGGCCAGGCTGGTCTTTAACTCCCGCCCTCAAGTGATCCACCCGCCTTGGCCTCCCAAAGTGTTAGGATTACAGGCTTGAGCCACCATACCTGGCCTCATACCCTCTTAATTCTTATCTTGCATCTGGAATACCTGTTGGACCAGGCCTGTTTCCATCGCGGCCCCTTCTTACTGCCTTTGTTTTCTCTGTGTTCTCCCCCTTCCCATACCGCAGGATTCAGGCAGATGAGTCCAGTTGTGCCTGATCTGGAAAAGTGTCTCTGACGGTGGCCTAGTGAGGCAAGGCCCATGGGTCAGCCTGGCCAGCTTCCCTCCCCTCCTGAGCACCGTGGGTGGGTCAGGCCTCAAGCAGCCCTTGGAGGCAGCAGCCACAGACAGAGGTGGGCTGGTGGGCAGGTGCGGCTGATAGAGTGGGTGTCTTGTGGGCTTCTCCCCAGCCTGTGGCCTGGCCTAGTCAGGAGAGATGGTCAGGGGAGCAGGAGGGAGCCCCTTACCCCAGTGCCTATAGTTGTGTCCGTTCCCCGCTCCCTGGCCTCTCCTCCTGTAGCGTCGTTCCTGTTGCTCTGGGTGGGCTCTTGGGAGCCACCTATTTCTGGAGATCCCCCCCTCTGGGTTCCTTGTCCTGGGTGTGGGGCGAATGTGCTGGGCTGGGGTCACAGGGTTGAAACCCACTTGGAGCTGAGGATGTTCTTGCCCCAGAAGGAAAACCCTGCGTGTGTCTGCATGGAGCAGTGTGGAGTGGTTTGCTTGGTGCCGCCTGGGTTCCGGGCACCCGGCCTGGGTGTGAGGCCTGGTCACACGGCTGAACGGCTCTCCCAGGCACCCCTGGGAGGGATGGATGTGACACTGTTGGTGTCCCTCCCAGCACACTGCCTGCCCTGGGCTGGGCACACTCCTCCCCTGTTAGCAGCCGGGGATGACAGGCCGCCTGGAGAGCCCATCCTGTGATTTGGTTGGAAAGTCATTATTACTGCAGAGCAGTTTAGCTGTTGTTTTTACAGCGTTGGTGAGGTTAAAAGAAATAATGATAATAATATAAGAAAGACTCAGTCACAGTAACTGCCTGCAACATGCTATTTGCATTTTTAAGGAAACACTTCTTTGAGACAGCCTGGGTGAAAGGTCACTATTTGCATATAAATGGAAAAGAAAGTGTATGATGCTGGAAGTTACATCTGTATTATTTTCTCAGCAGTGAGCTGCTGTTGGAGAGATTAGAGGACATGGCTTGCATTTGGCTTTTATTGAATAGAGAAAGTACCAGCGAGGCTGATTTAGAAGCGAAATAATGAGAGAAATGTGCAAAGCTATAGAATTGCCAACTCCCTGCCCCCACCTCTCCCTTCTCTCATTTTCACCTAAACTCAGCAAAAGCTGGTCTGCCTTTGCGCCACTCAGCAAGTCTTCATTTTACTTCTCTCTGGATTCCAGAGATTAAAAAAAAAAAAAAGGAAAGAAAAAGAGCAAAACTTGCCCTCATTTCCCCCTTGGTCCCATTTGTGTTTCCTGCCAGCGTTTCCTCCAGGTGCCCCAAACCTGGAGCAGAAGCCCCTGCGACTGTGGCCCTCCAGGGTGTGGAGTGGAAGAGGCACTCGGGGGCCGGGACAAGAGGGCACCCTCTCCGGAGCTAGTGGGGCTGTTTTGGACCCGCTGCTGGGAAAGACGGGGGGCTGGGGCAAATGCGGGGGGGTCCAGTGTGGGCTGAGGGAGTCCTGTTCCGCCTTCCTCTCAGCCCCATAGGACCTGTAGTTTCTAGGGCATGGGTTCCACCTTCTTTATGGAAATTTCCAAGCTTGTCAGACTTTCCCAGGTGCCTGGTCCCCTGGGCTTTCCCAGAGGCCCCCAGGAACAGAGCCGGCCATCCCCGAGAGAAACCCTGGGTGGGGCTGGGGCCTGCACCTGTCCAGCCAGCTTTGGAAGCAGGCCGAGTACATCACGGACTTTAGGGTCTTCCAGCAACAGTCCTGGGACAGAGGGAGGTGGAGCGTCCTGCCCGGACCAGGCATCTCAGGATCCTCCTTGGTCCCAGCTTCTCTTCTCACAGAGGCCTCCACTGACCACTGGTTACTTAAATCACAATCCCCCATCCTCATTATTTTCAAAAATACATTTTGAAACAATCTCAAAGCCACAGAAATGTTTCCAGTGACGGGCCCAGCTGTTTCTCCTGAGCGGTTGAGGGCATGCTGCTGATGGGAGGCCATCGCCAGGACACGTGGGTGTCCCCTGCTCCAGCCCCACCCTCACAGCCACCTGGCCCTCAGACCCGTTTGGGAGTGGGTTCGGATCGCGGTGGTGCGTGGTCCTGGCGTCTCGTTCGTCCGAAGTCGTTGTCAGTCCCCGTCTTTCACGACCTCGTGCTTTTGGAAGGGCGCTGAGCCGTCGTTGGTGGAATACCCGTCGGCGTGGGTTTGTCCAGCCTTGCCCGTGGTTGGACTTGGGTTATGCAGGGACACCCGAGTGGGAGGTTCTCCCTTCGCCTGACGCTGATTTGTCCCTGAACTAATGATGTTGACTTGGTCACTGGAGTCGCTGGGGCATCCCGGCACCTCTATTGCGGAGGGAAATACCAGTCATTTTCCCTTTGCAGTTCATAAATATCTGGGGGGGAAGGTACTTTGAAACTCTGGAAATATCTCCATCCTCAACAAACCATCACTTAATTTTGATGAATGTCTCTATAGACTCATTATTTCCTGTGTTGTCCCATGGGCTGAAGCCTCCTTCGGACGCTCAGATTGTCCCTGATCGACCAGTGAGCTCAGAACAGAGGCTTCCATAGCCTCAGTCCAGCTCCACTGTCCTCCTGTTCTTGCCTTTCTTGCTTGGGGCCTGGAACTCTGGTTCCTTTTATTAGAAAATGGTGCTTAGCCTGAGACCTGGATGTTGTGCCTCTAGTGGACACGGCTGGGAAGATGCATGTGTGTACACACACATACATGCGACACACAGTTATACACATACATGCTACACACACACTACACACAGTTACACAATGCTATACACAGTTACGCACACACGCCACACACAGTTACACACACGCCACACACAGTTACACACACATGCTAGACACACGGTTACACATGCCACACAACGCTACACACACATGCTACACGTGCTACACACAGTTACACACATGCTACACACACACGACACACACAGTTACGCACATCCATACTACGCACATACTACACACGGTTACACACATGCTATACACAGTTACACACACATGCCACACACACAGTTACACACACATGCCACACACACACCCTTTTTTACCTAGGTCTGTATTTCTCCATCTATCAATGTATGTTGAAAAACAACAGTTCGCGTTGATAACCGCTGATTCCAGTTCCCACACAGGGTTCGTTCTGAAGTTCTGCCTTTCCACAGGCATAGCTTGCTCTTCCAACAGTGAGAAGGGCTGGTTTCCGTTATCTTTAACATGTGTACTTCTTTGATTCACCTCTTTCCCCATACCAGCGCCCTCCACACCCCACACACGTGCTGACCCCTTACTGAGCCCCTCTCTGCAGGCCAACCCCCTGGCTCTCCACAGGACAGCCCCACCCCCTGTTTTAGGCCTTGGTGGGGACCCCTTCTCCCCTGGAAGGGCTCTGGTGCTAGGGAGCCTCACTGGTCGGTTGCCCAGGACTGTGGGGTTCATGAGGTGTGGGACAGGACGATCCCACGTATAATGGGCTGGTTGGCCTCCCTGTGGCCCCAGAACTAGCTTCCTTTGTAGCACTGAGCATTATCTTCCATTATCTTCAACGTTTCACTGCTGGACCAAGCAGTATTTACCAGTGTTATATCTCATACAAGATTTTGTGGTTTGTTTTTCTTGTAGATAATGATCACCCACTCCTGCCGCAGGCACCACCCTGGCCTCACTCCCCTTACTCAGTGTTCAATGCGCAGTTTTTGAGACTGTGCATATCTGGATTTTCTTTATTCTGCTGCTTCCCATGATCAGTGTTTTGTCTGGGCCTAGAGGGTGTGCCCTGAAGTTGAATGTCATCTCCCTTAAAATCGGAAAGAGCCTTTCTCTGCTGTCTGTGAACATCCCACTGCTCCTAAGCAATGCGATCCTGTTCCAGTTATTGTTTCATTTGGGACTTTTTCCCCCTTAAAAGCTTTTAGGGTCTCTTTTCTATTCCTGGTATTTTAAAATTTGATAGTGCTGGGCTTGGTTGGATGTGGGTCTTTTCTTACTCACTGTTATGGGCACTTAATGGGCCTTTTAATCTAAAAATATAATTTCCTTTAGTTCTGGGGAATTTTTTTTTTTTTTTAACTTATGCTTTTCCTTCCCATTTTCTTAATTATTTCTTTCTGGAACTCCCAAATCGGGTGTCAGACCTCACTTGGTGTTTCCTCTGTCTCTCCTATCTCTTTGTCCTTTTGTTCTCTTTTCTAGTATATTTCTTTGACTCTATCTCCCAAGTCTTCTATTGAATTTTTCATCTTGGTTTTACAATGTATTTCCAAGTTGGGGCAGATAGACACAATGGTATGAAACCTTCCTGAACAAGTCCTCCTGTCACTGTCTGGGCTGGGCCATATCTGCCCTGTCCACGTGTGTCTGTCCTTGTTCCTGCTCTAACTGCTGCCCACACTGTTGGTCGAGGGACCCTGAAGGAGCCTCCTGAGACATTTATTTGCTCACCCGGTGCAGGTTCCTCCCGCAGGCCAGGAAGGGTCCATGAACAGCTGTGTTTGAGCACCCTGGCACTCCTCAGACTGGGTCGGGGACCTCACTTCGAACTCTGAGAGACAGATGCTGGACCTATTCTGCTGCTGCCTCCTCCAGGAGCCATGTGACATGGATGTGAGTCTGTTTGCCTCCTAGGGCCTTACCTTCCCGTGTCTGGGGGCGCAGCCTGGACCTCAGGGGTGTCACCTTGGGTGTCAGAGGCTCTTTGGGTCTAGAGAGCGGAATCCTGGGCTGTGGTCCCCCCAGGAGTCTACTGTGACCTGTGACTGGTTTCGTGCGGGCCTTAAATTGTTTCTAAATTTTTATTCTAACCCTTTTCTTGCTGCCTTGCAAGGCTTTAATTTAAACCCAAGTAGCAGCAAGAAGGGGATAAATAGGGAATTGAGAGGAGAAGTAGGAAAAAGGTATTTTTTGTTTTGTTTTGTTTTTGTTTTTGTTTTTGTTTTGCTTTCGAATGGCAATATGTAAGTTTATACTCGACCCGGGGCCTAGCTTCTTTTCAGTTTCACTCTGCATGAGGTATGATGAAAGCTAAGAAGGCCTGCCCTCTCCAGGGAAGTGGCAGCTGGAGCAACCACAGTGTCCCAGGACGTGGCAGGCCCAGCCAACGCGCACGCACAGGCAGAATGGGGGGCTGTTGCTACTGGGTTAGCTACCAGGTGGGATCGGCCCTGGCCATCGGCTCAGCTGCATGGATAGCTGCTGACACATCCTGACATAGCACTGGCCAAGGTGGGAGGTGAGCTTGTGCTGGTCACGACACCTGGCTGCACAGAGGCAGGTCGTTTTCCTTTGGCCTTGTTGAATGAATACAGCTCTGACTGCTCTGGGGAGTGGGAGGGTGAAGTAGACCCAAGAGCTCTCACTCTGACCTCCATGACCTGTCTCGGGTCACTCGCATGACCCATTCTCCTGCTGTATCCCTGGACCCAGGAGCAAGGAGTGACAGGTATCCAAGGTGGTCCAGCTTGGGGTTGAGGTGCAGTGGTCCAGAGGCTGGCCCAGGACACAGGCTCACAGAACCCAGTCTGGAGAACCAAGGGGGACTTGCTGGGACCTCCTGCCCTAAGCAAGAGTGCCCGGAGTGTCTCACTGACCATCCACATGGCACTGTTTAAAAACAGCTTTATTGGAATGTAATTTGCACATCACAGTATTCACCTATTAAAAGTATACAACTCAATGGTTTTAGCATATGTATAGGGTTGTGCATCTATCGTCACAGCTCAATTTTAGACTGTTTTGATCACCCCAGAAAGAAACCCCATGCCCATTCACAGTCATTCTCCATTTTCTCCTCCACCAGTCCTAGGCAACCACGAATCTACTTTCTATCTCTATGAATTTGCCTGTTTTGGACATTTCATAAATATGGAATTGTTCAGTATGTGGTCTTTTGACCCCGGCCTCTTTCACTGAACACGATGTTTCTGAGATTCACCCACATCATTGCGAGTATAAGCAATTTCCTTCCTTTTTGTTGCCAAAGACAGTGCCGCTGTATTTCATATCACCCAGCCAGTAGTTGATGGACATTTGGGTTTTTCCACTTTTTGGCTAGTAGGAGTAAAGCTGCTATAAATACTTGTGTACAAGTCTTTATGTGGACATATGTTTTTATTTCTCTTGGGCAAATATCTAGAGTGGAATTCCTGAGTCATATAACTCTATATTTAACATTTTGAGTAACTGCCATGCCGTTTTCCAACCAATTTTGCTATTTTACATTCCCATCAGCATTCTATGAGGGTTCTCGCCAACACTTGTTACTATCTGTTTATCTTTAAAATTACAGTCATTTTAGTGCAATGGTATCTGAGTGTGGTTTTGATTTGCATTTCCTCGATTACTAGCTGTTGGGCATCTCTTAATATGCTCATTGGCCATTTCCAAGTTATCTTTGGAGAAATGTCTATTCAAATCCTCTGCTCATTTTAAAATCGGGTTATTTATCTTATTATGAGTTATCAGAGTTCTTTATTCCGAATACAAGCTCTTTATCAGATACATGATTTGCAAATATTTTCTCCCAGTCTTTGGGTTGTCTTTTCACCTTATTGACAGTGTTATTTATTTATTTATTTAGTTAGTTAGTTAGTTTTTTTTTTTTTTTTTTGAGACGGGGTCTCGCTCTGTCACCCAGGCCGGAGTGCAGTGGCCGGATCTCAGCTCACTACAAGCTCCACCTCCCAGGTTTACGCCATTCTCCTGCCTCAGCCTCCCGAGTAGCTGTGACTATGGGCGCCTGCCACCACGCCTGGCTAGATTTTTGTATATTTTTAGTAGAGACGGGGTTTCACCGTGTTAGCCAGGATGGTCTCAATCTCCTGACCTCGTGATCTGCCCGTCTCGGCCTCCCAAAGTGCTGGGATTACAGGCTTGAGCCACCACGCCTGGCCAGTTAGTTAGTTTTGAGATGGAGTCTCACTCTGTCACCCAGGCAGGAGTGCAGTGGCATAATCTTGGCTCACTGCAACCTCCGCCTCCCAGATTCAAGTGATTCTCCTGCCTCAGCCTCCTGAGTAGCTGGGACTACAGGCACACACCACCACACCCGGTTAATTTTGCATTTTCAGTAGAGATGGGGCTTTACCATGTTGGCCAGGCCGGTCTTGAATTCCTGACCTTAAGTGATCTGCCTGCTTCGGCCTCCCAAAGTATTTGGATTGCAGGCGTGAGCCACTGTGCCTGGCCATCGGTGTTATTTTAACTACAAAAGTTTTGAACCTTGTTGAAGTCCATTATATTACTTTTTTTCTTTAATGGCTTGTAGTTTTGTTGTCATAGCTAAGAAACCATTGCTTAACCCAAAGTCAGAAGGATTTACCCCTGTGTTTTCTAAGTTTTGGTTCTTACATTTAGATATGTGATCCAGTGTGAGTTAATTTTTGAGAGGGCTCCAACTTCATTTTTTTTTTATATCTAGTTGTCCTAGTGCATTTGTTGAAAAGACCGGTTTTTTCCCATTAAATTGTTTTTGTGCCGTTGTCAAAAATCCATTGATCATCAGTAGAGGGGGTTACTCCTGGACTCTCAGTTCTGTCCCACTTATCTATATGCCTGTCCTCATGCTAGTAGCACATTGCCTTGATTACTGCAGCTTTGTAGTAAGTCTGGAAATTGTGAAGTATGTCTTCCAACTTTTCTCTTTTTCAAAATTGTTTTGGCTAGTCTGTATTTCTTGAATTGCCGTATGAATTTTAGAATGAGTTTGTCAGTTTTTGCAAACAGAACAAAACAACACAGCTGGAGAGGTCAGAAATGGTCAGATTCTGGTGAGATTTAGAAAATAACATTGGCAGGATTTGGGGCCAAGGATGACCCTCAAGGTTCTGGCTTAGGAGCTGATGACTGAAGAGGGGAAGAGGAAAACCCCAAGTCCCATAAGAAGCAGATATCGTGGGCAGAGAGGAAGCAAAAAGGAGAGGGCATCTGACATGGGGTGGCTGGGTGGCCAGGAGGCGCCTGTACAGGTGACCGACAAGGTCGGGGGTGAGTGTTTGCCAGAGAAGGAGGGACAGACACGCACTGCAGTGATGCCTCGTGGACCCTCACATGCCCTGTGAACAAGTAGCCGCCTGTTGTTTCAGTAGAGAGATGTGGGTGGAGGCCAACTGTGGTAGGGAGTAAGGAAGAGTCAGCAAGATGTGTAGTTATGAAGCAGGAGGAGATGGAGAGGGGGCCGGGCAGGGACGTGCAGTCAAGAGAGACGGTTTTTTTTAAACATGGATGCCTCAAGCCTGTTGAAGAGTTGGAAGGAGTGTTTCAGTATCCAGAGGAATGGAGGGAAGAGCTGATCTTCCTGGGAACTTTAATTGACAGTGAGAAGGAGGTGGAATAAAGTCCAGAGGGACAAGCCGGCCCAGTAGAGAGGTAAGACCCCACCTCCTTTGCTGGAGCTGGAGGAGGGCTGAGGGGGTGCATGGGAGAATGGAGGTGTGGGCTCCTCTCAAGCGACTACCCTTCCTCTCTTTGCATACTGAGGGGCAGGCAGGAACAGCTCCTGGCCCCAAAGGCAGCCCTAGTCACCAGAGATGCAAAACCTAGTGAAGACTGAAACATTTGGCTTTCCACACTTACCACCTGGCCTCTCACTCAGCCTTCCTGTTATTTTGTTCTTGTTTTCATAGTGGGGAGGTTTTGCACAGTGGAAGGGGGTCGGGTTGCCAGGGCTGGAGTGGATCAGAGCTAACCACCACAGGGGATACACCGTGGGGGCAGTGGGTTCAGGCCAGATTCCAGGCCACCCAGCCAGCATGAAAGCAGCCATGGTCACCCGTGTGGGGTCCCCCATGGGGTTGTGCATGCCATGAGGTAGTGTGTGCTGGCAGTGGGTCAGCGGGCAGCTGGGGTGTTAGCTCTGGGACAAGGGGGCTCTCCTTGCCGTGACCACAGGAGGAAACCTTGGGGTAGGCCAGCAGCACTGCCTGGGAAGAACCCAACAGAGTATTGGCTCTCAGTGGAAATGTCCGTCTGGGGCCTGGGTCAGGCTGGTCTCCAGTTTGTAGTGATGCTGAGTTGGAAAAAGAGGGCTTCGTTAGGAGAGGGACAGACAGGAGCTGCAGCTCAGCTCTGCACATCTCCCTGGCCTGTGCTGGGGTCTCCGGCCAATGAGGGGCGGTTCCCTCTCCTCTGGACCCGTGTGCATCGGTCTCAGCTGAGCAGGCCCTGTTTGTTTACTGAGTCTTTCTGCCCACCGGAGCTCCACAAAAGTGAGTCTGGGGCCACTGTGGGGACAGATATGGGGTGACCTTGAGCAGGCAGAACTCCAGGTGCAAAGACGTCGGGTCCCTAGAGAGGGGTCCCAGCCAGTGCTGCCCTCTGGGTGCCGTGCTCAGGATGTTGTAGTCTCTGATGTTCCGTTTCCCATTTGCTTGGATGAGCAGGGATTCAGATTAACTCACGAGAAACTTAATAACCCAAGAGAACAGGCTCGTCTGGATGAAAACCTCCACTTCACTTCAGATTCCCGACAAGAAAGTCCACAGTGATGGCAGCAGTGCTGACATCCTCTTGGGTTCACTTGCAGGCTCGTCCGTGCGTGTCTCTTCATCTCCAAATAATTCTTTCCCTCTCACTTTATGGGTGAAGAACTGAAGTCTCAGAGAGGGTAAGGACCTGCTGGTCAGGTCTGAGTTGGCGGCAGTGCCCTGTGTGAGCTCTGGGGACCCTTGTTCCTGTTCCTATCACAGAGTGTGCATGGAGCAGCATGACTCCTGGGAGGAAGGGGCATCGTAATGGAACCCCACATTTCTGTGGAGAGTTTTCCTTTAGCACGTGGCCCCGGCATGTTGTTTTGGTGCATGGGGGCTTAATGTGCTGCCAGGGATGCTGGTTGCGCAAGAGCCTGCATACAGGAGAGCGTTGTCTGGGGTGGAGCCTACTGAGCCCATGGGGTAGGGCTTGGCCGTACACAGGCCCCAGGAGGGGACAAGAGGGCCACAGGAGAAGAACTGGCATACCTTACGGGGCTTCTAGTAGTGATTGTCGTTTGCTGCCAAGACATTTCCTGGAAAAGGGAGGCTAAATCCTGTCAAGGTTGAGCCGGGTCCTCGGGTCCTCATAAAGGAGGTTCTAAGCTTGGGGGTATGTACTTTGATTACTTGTGTGCTCTGTATCCAGGGGTTTCACCAGGTGCCATTCTGCTCTTTTGCCCAGAGAAGCTCGGTGGCTTTGCTGCCTCAGGGAGGCAGGAGTGGCTCTTTGGAGCAGCGGTTGATCCCCGGGATCCTAGTGCTTTGCCTAAGTAGATGTGGGGCCTCAGGGGTCAGGACTTCAGAGCCCAGGGCTGACTGACCCAGGGACAGGAGTGTAAGCGTGTGGGCAACGAGGAATTCCGCAGGGCTTTATTTCCAGACTCCCATGGGTGTGTGTGGGTGGAGAAGCCCCAGTGAGCTGGTTATCTCCAATCGAACAAAACTGGAGGTCCCTTTGCAGAGACTCTTGCAGTTCATGTCCATGTGGCTTCTCTGAGAAGCAGGAGAGACTCAGAGCAGAACTCGGGGAGTTGCACTGGGGAGAGGCAGCGTCTTCTCTGGAGCACACAGACCTTGTGTCCTTCCCTCCAGCTGTCAGCCAGATGGGCCCCAGTTGTCTTGGATATTTACATACGTTAACGGTAACAAGAAATTCTGCTTGAGCCTTGCCAATCAGCCCAGTGAGCAGGTTTCTGCGGCGTCTTGTCTCCTGGGATAGATACTCAGAAAGTGAGCCCTGTGCACTTTGGGGCCTTATCTCTCAGCTTCTGTTGTCACCATAAAAAAAGAGACACACGGAGAACCCCATGCCCCATCTTCAAAGTGTGAAGCACTCTCCCCGGCTGGCATGATTCCTGTTGGTTCACTTAGGGAATCTTCCAGTGTGTTTTTCATCCCGATACCCCACATCCCTCTCACAGAGTTGAGAACTGGATTACCTGGTGGGCAGGCTGGGTCCCAGTTAGAGGCACCTCACACTGGCTCAGTGCAGACGGCCAGTGGCAGATGGAACCCAGGGGGCCTAGAGGTCTTGGGTTATGGGGAAACTCCCGCAGCTCCCTCCTCACTAGTCCAGGCACCGGAGCATGCAGTGGGAGCCCTGTCATCTCAGCGACTGACTTACAGCTCAATGAGGGGAGGCACAGAGTAGGTGCACAGAGTAGGTGCCAAATCTGAGTGGTTTTATTAATTCCTTTGAAGACTTTGTGTTATGTTGTCTCCTTGATGGCCAAATCGGCTTTCCTCTGTGTTTCTGCTCCGGAAGGTAATCCGAAGCCTTTACTGGGATGGAAGCATTTCCAGATAAGAAGAGGATGCTGTGGCCACAGCCACAGGGCTGCCTGGGGCCAGGAGTGGCCAGAATCCTAGAGAAAAATTGCATTTGGGAATGCACCTCAAAAACACGAGGAAAAAAAAGAAAATGGGTGGGAATAGTGTGCCTTCGGCAGAATCCAAACTCACTTCCAAGGCGAAGCCAGAGCAGAATGCAAGAATATTCATTTCCTGTTTTTATTGTTGGTTACTTAATGACCTTCCTTTGAAATGCTGCAGTTATGTAGAAAGCAGGTTGTCATGGAAACGGGGAGTGACGTGCAGGGAATAGGTACACAATGCATTTCTTTGTCATGTCCAGCTGATGCATTCAGCCTCTGCTTAGACATGGGAATTTATTGAGGAATTAAATATTAACTGGAGGCATTGCCCTGGAGAGAGGCAGAAACACAGGGTGAGAAAAGATGCTGGAAACCAGGGCAAAGAGCATGCTGAGGCCCCTGGGATCCTGCGGGAGGCAAAGCTGATTTGAGACCATGGGTGGGTCTCACTTTCTTCAATCAATAGGCTCCAGAGAAGTCGTGCAAAACAATCTTCTTTTTCAAATGCATATGTACTGTGCATTCTTTTGAGGGGAAGAAGGATCTAGTTGTAAGGTGAATAATTACTCATTAGTCAGCTCATTTTCAAGGCTGGTGAAATGCCAACTTTTCTCAAGGTGGGTTTCAGCTGCCTTGTCCCAGCAATCTTTGGTGGGCGTGATTGTCAGTGGGAACCAACACCTACCCAAGGCATGTTCCATGAAACAGTACCAGAGCTGGGACAATGGTGCAGAGGACTGTAGATGCTGGAAGACTCCAAGGAGGCTCCCGAGTCAGAGAGAAGTTGTCTCTTGTCCCTGAAACAGCCATGGAGCCATGACTTTGTTTATCTGGTGGATTCCAGGAAATGGGGGTTGAATATATGATGTTTAAAAAAGTGCCCCAAGTTTCTCACTTTCTCCCCTGGAGCCAGCATGGCTGGCACCCACCAAGCTTTCCTTTTCTGACCTTGTGCCTTTTTAAACCCTCAGAAAATGAGTTCCGGGGTGAGCTGCTAAATCAGAGGTGGACACACGGAGGCAAGGGCAGCAGCTGCAGGACTTCAAGACACCTTCTTGGCAGACACTGCAAGGTGAGGCATGAGAGGGCAGCCCCTGTCCTGGGGCCCCACCCCATGGCTGCCTGCAGAAAGCCTCTCTTTGGCTGCAGGCATGAAGCATGGAGACGACTTTGGGTCTGATCCTCACCAGAGTCCAGGTTAGGCGAAGGGTAAATCGGGACTAGGATCAGCAATGATCTGGTCACTTTAGAATTAAGGGAAGAAAAACGACGACTCTGAGTAGATCAAAACTAAAATGTGACCCCAGGCTGGGCGTGGTGGCTCACACCTGTAATCCCAGCACCTTGGGAGGCTAAGGCAGGTGAATCACTTGAGGTCAAGAGTTCCAGACCAGCCTGGCCAACATGGTGAAACCCTGTCTTTACTAAAAATACAAAAATTAGCCGGGCTGTAGTTCCAGCTACTCGGGAGGCTGAGACAGGAGAATCGCTTGAACCTGGGAGGCAGAGGTTGCAGTGATCCAAGATTGTGCCACTGCACTCCAGCCTGGGTGACAGAGCAAGACTCCATCTCAAAAAACAAGCAAGCAAGCAAGCAAGCAAACAAACAAAAACCACCAAAATGAAAATATGACCCCAGAGTCTCACTTCCCTGCTTTGAGGTATGATCACATCTGGGCTCTGTGTTGTGCCAGAGCAACTGTTCCCTATTCACCCTGCTTTTACCTGGGCAGGCTGAGAATCCCTACAGGATCTGACAGCAGAGATTGCTGGCAGGAACTTATGAGGTCTGTTGGCCTTGTTTTATTTTGATCTTCCTAAGGGGAGGCAGATGGTGCATGCCCTTCTTGTACCTTCCCAGGATATAAGATCTCCCCTCGGGGACACTCCCAAACTGATATCACATGTGCTTACAGCCACTGTTCTGCACCACCAACCCTCTAATTCTAGAACTTCCCACCAATACTCTCTGGGTGAAGCCAGGTCCCCAGGGTCAGGTGACCCTCACAGCTGGAAGTAGAGGCTGACAACAGGCTTAGGGTGAAGCCTTCCCAGATACCAGTTTCTGACGTCCCTTTTTTTTGCATGTAGATGCTTTCCAGCAAGGATCCAGCTGTGACTCAGGGCGTGGCTCAAGGACGGTGATGGCGTAGGGTGTAGGCAAGGAGGGCTATGCAGTTGCAGTGGGAACTTCATTTGGGGGTGCTTGTGTTTTACTCTCAAAGCCCAACCTTTTTGTTTTGAATCTGGTGATGAGAATGTACATTTTAATGGGTCTGTTATAGATGCCTCGTGAAACGCCTCTGCTCGTGTTTTGGCTCCCACAGGATTATGAGTGCTCTGCTGATCCACACTGGAGCCTGAGGCACAAGGAGGAGTCAGTAATATTGATCCTGTCTTGATTTAAAGTTTTGGTATCTTGTTTATCATGGTTTTTTGCATCATGTTGATGTTTCTAAATATTGAATTAAAATATTATTTATCTTGGTCATTCAGTTTTTGGCCTCATTCCCCTTGCCCCACCCCAAACCCTGAGGATTCACATAGAGCTGTACTGGCCTGAGATCATGTGAGCATGAGAGTTACTTGATTTGAGGGCAGGGACTCTGCATGCAGTGTTATCTGCAAATGTCTGGTGCCATGCCAGGGGCGGGTAAGAAGATTTTTGTCTCCCCCTGGCCCAGACATGACAAACTCAGAGAGTTTGGCACCTACATGGACAACCCACGGCTGTTCAAAGCGCTGCTTCTGTGAACAAAGCCAGGGGCCCATGCCCAGATTCTTGTGGCGTCACCAGCTCTTTCATCTCTGCTCTGTGTGAGGGTCATTTCCTTATTTCCCTTCATTTCTTGCAGATAGGGCCTGAGTTACTGCTCTGAATAGAGAAGCTAAGGTGTAAAGTGTGCCAGAGAAGGTGAGAGGATGAGAAAGGGTCGACTGCCTAGATAGAGGACAGTGGGGCAGGTGCAGGTGGAATCTCCTGACTAAGGAGGCTGAAGAGGGTGGCAGGACAGGGGATGAGCCGTGGTCACAGTGCGAGAATGTCACACAGCCACAGCAGCATCAGGGTCAGCCTTCCAGAGGCTGGCTTAGGACAGGAGACGGGTGAGGTGAGGAGCCAGCACGGGAGGGCAGCGAACACACAAACCCTGTGCAGGGGACTGTGACAGCCTGCGGCATGCCTCTGAGTTCAGCACCAGGCATGTGGACAGCTCAGGACCGGTTGGAATGGGCTGCCAGAAAAGTCAGGTGGTGGTGTGTCAGTGGGGTGTGCAGGCACTGATGGTAGCTCCTCAACCCCCTTCTTGCAAATTATTCAGTGGATGACTGTAGAGATATGGAATCAAGGAAAAGATCAGTTGCATAGCCATTCAGCCAACCCTTCTTCCTGCCACCCAGGGCAGGGGGTGCCTCTGGCAAGGACTACTGGATAGAGGCTCCTGCAAGGGAAGAAACTGCCACTGGGTATGGCCCTTCTGGCTTACCTCACTTGATGTTGTTGGATTCTACCCTGGGTGGGTATAAATTCCATTTATGCTGGGGTTTTTAACAGACGGATGCAGACATGGCTGCTTCATCAGGGTATCCATTATGTGGCTCGAATTTTTGGTTTGGTAGTGAAGTGAGCCAGTATCCCGTGCTTAGAGCTGTCAAGAGAACCCCTTCTCAGACATGTGTTAAATGATGCCCCATGGAGGTGTCCTTTCTATATTCCAAGGAGGAGGCTGGTCTATTCTGCCAAATTTGTCAGGAGAATTTTAGAATTTCAGACATGCAACAGGAATCACCCAATGTGGGGACAGAACTATCTCTGCAAGGAACCAGGGGTACTGTGATGGCTGCCAGTGGGGTGCAGGGATGAGGGCATATGGTTTAGCCTCAGAGATCTAGAGAGTGGAAAGTAGGATGTGTGCCCAGCTCACTGACTTTCTATACCTGTTCTGTGGGCTGAGCTGGCGGGCAGGTCCATGCTCCAAAGAAAGGGAAGGGAAGGGCTGTGGATGCAGCAGGTGATCCTCCTGGGATACTTGGGAGGGGAGCAAGGCAAATGCTTGAATGCTGCTCTTAGATTGTTGAGTGGGAACGTGGTCTTCCACAATGCTGTCTACTGTAATGGCTTCACAGCAGTGACAGGGAAGTTGATGCTGCCCTCAGTACATAAGTGAGAGAAGAAAACAGGCCAGACCATGGCTCTGTCTTTCTCCCCTCCCCTCACTGCAGAGAAGTGAGACTGAATGTGTGTGAGGCACTGTTGGAGCCAGGCAGGGTGGGTGATAGCCAGTTTCTGGCCACCTCCTCACCCCCAAGTCTTTGTTGGCCCCTTCCTCCTGAGAAGGGGCTGCCTGTGGTCCCCTGGGACTCAGCAGATGGGTCTCTGGGAGGAAAACCATTATGCAAGAGGCCCAACCGTCCCACCGAGACACGATAACCTTTGTAATTTTATGGATTTTTAAAGAATAGTTGTAAGACCATCCTAATTCTCCAGATTTTCTGGCTGTCAGAACACATTTTAAAGAAAATGAAACACTGTCGTGTCTCCTCCTCTGGTCCAGGGCTGGGTGAATGGCCTCTGTGGTGTCAGAACGCCCAGAACCCCCCAGCTCAGGGTTCCCACATATGGCCTGTGTGCAGCTGTCTGACCACGGCTCTCCACACACCCCGGCCCCAGGAGTTCAGAGATGTTTCTGACTGTCCCCGTTTATTCAGTCATCCACCTGTCCATCCACCCATCCTTAAATGACATGCACTAAGCAGCTCTCTGGAGGAGAGACAGTGACCTTACAACCATGAATGAATGAGCTCATTTCAGATTGAGATGAGGACTGTGAGGGAAACAAACAGGCACAGGGTGGAGACTGAGAGGAGGTGGGAAGATGCAGGGTGTTGGCCACCCAAGAAAGCTCCTGGCTCTACCTCTGCAGTGCCTCCCACCCCAAATGTCTGCAGGTCGCTGATCCATTCACCCTCCCCATCCCTACCTGGCTCTCAAGCCTTAGCAGAGCTCCCTGTTTCTTGAGCTCTCCCTGAGCACTCCCTGCCGCCCTGGAGTGATGTACAAACCTTGGGATGCCAGGCTGGTGCCCCTCAGGGCCAGGACACCCTCCTGCTGGGGCCAGGCTTCAGCCAGGATTCTGTCCTTTGACCGGCCCTGGGCCGTTGGTGCAGAAGGGATGTGATGGGGGTTGAGGGAGGGAGCTGTTCAGCTCTCAGGACCTGGCCTGGGGAGAAGCATGAAAAGGGATGAAAGAGGCAGAGAGAGACAGAGAGAGTGAATGAGTGAGCGAGGAGAAATGGGTGTCCCTGAGCTGGGGCCCGGAATGGAGCGGGGAGACACAGCCTCTGGGGGCAAACGTGGAAGTTGGCACAAAGCCTGTTGGGCTTCGTGGAAAATATCCAACCCTGACATCTTTGGAAGCTGAGTCTACCACTTCCCCTTAGAGGTTAGACATGAGTGGTTTGTTATTGGCTATGTTTCTGGGTTCTTTTCATTTTTTTTTTTTTTTTTTTTAGACGGAGTCTTGCTCTGTCACCCAGCCTGGAGTGCAGTGGTGCAATCTCGGCTTACCTCAACCTTTGCCTCGCGGGCTCAGGCGATTTTCCTGCCTCAGCCTCCCAGGTAGCTGGGACTACAGGCGGCTGCCACCACACCTGGCTAATTTTTGTATTTTTAGTACAGTCAGGTTTCACCATGCCTGCCTCGGCCTCCCGAAGTGCTGGGATTACAGGCGTGAGCCACCACGCCCAGCCCTGTTTCTGGGCTCTGAGTGTATTTGTCACAGCTGCAGCCTAAGAGTCCAGATTCCTCTGCAGGTTTCAAGACTGCTAACTGCATTTGCTTATTTTGGTTCCTGAGTTTGTAAACACCCAACTCAGTGCACTCTGTTTTAGCAAGGCCAGCATGCAGATGAGTCTGGAAAAGGGGCTGGTCTTCGTAGCACGTCATGGTGAGAACTATGTGTGTGTGTGTGTATATATATATATATATGTTTTTTTTTTTTTCTTTTTTTTGAGACGGAGCCTCACTCTGTCGCCCAGGCTGGAGTGCAGTGGTGCAATCTTGGCTCACTGCAACCTCCGCCTCCTAGGTTCAAGTGATCCTTCTGCCTCAGCCTCCTGAGTAGCTGAGACTACAGGCATGCGCTACCACACCCAACTAATTTTTGTATTTTTAGTAGACACGGGGTTTCACCCTGTTGTCCAGGCTGGTCATGAACTCCTGACCTCAAGTGACCCTCCTGCCTTGGCCTCCCAAAGTGCTGGGATTACAGGCATGAGCCACCACACCTGGCCAGAACTATGTCTATTTTCAAAAGAGCTTACGCGATGAATCCTGACTTAACTAAAAAGAAATATAAAACAGAACAAAGCAAAAACACACTTTTGAGGAGACAGCTTTTATATGGCACTAAGAAAGCAAGTTAAATGGATGGACAAGGAGACATTATCTCGGGTTAATTTGGCAGTATACAACGTATTTGCATTTATGAATTATTCTCCTCCCCATAGTTTTCATGGTTTTCCTACTGAAGGCAGAACTATTGGAATATTAATTACAGCCTAAGACATGCTCACAGTGGCAGAATGAAGTTGGCATTGGAGAAACAGAGCAGACGTTCTTGAGAGAGATTGCCGGCCCAGCAGTGAGAGTGGGTCATGGAGTCATTCTGTCTCAACAAAGGGACCTTTTCACCCTCAAGGGGAGAGGGCACTGGGTTATTTGTGGGTTGCACAAAAAAAGGGACCTGGTTGGCTTGTGTTTGGAACAAGTGAAGTGTGTTTTAAAAATCAATGAAAAATTGAGAAGTGTTTAATTTTCTTTGCATCATTGAGCTGCCCTTTGGGGCCCAGCTGTCATTGTGTGGTGGGGGCAGAAGGTCTGGGGGGCTGCTGCCCAGTGATTGCCAAGGTGAGCGTGGGTGGTACTGGGCACAGGACCACCCGCAGCACCCGCTCTCCGTCTACCACATCAGGTTGCTGATCTTGCTGCAGGAGGAGAGCAGAGAATCCACCTCTGAAGTGCTTTGAGTTCTTTCGAAAAGAAAAATAATGTAAATCAGGCAGTCCTGGTTTTGTCACGGCCTAGCCCAGATGCTTTCGTGTCAGCCGGCACTGCTGATTTCAAACAGCTCAGAAACCGGTATCCCAAGTCACCCAGCTCTTACGGATTCATTCTCATATTAAAGAACCTGGTTTTTTTTTTCTTTGGTAGGTCAGTTTTTTCCCTTTAAAAATCAAAGCTACATGCACCTAAGAGAACTTCTCGCTTGTTGACCAGTCAATGCAAATAAATTGCAAATGGTAAGGTGCTCAGCAGAAGGAGAGGCAGAGCTGTCAGCTTCATCAATGGGAGCTCACAGTTTTCAAGCAGCACCCGTTACACATCCCTGCAGTCTCTCTATTCTCTGCTCTTTGAATAATTTATCTGCAGGAAATCCAAATTGCCAAGGCACGCTTTAACCTAGCAGAATGCTTGCCAATATCCTTGGGAAAACTGGCAAAAAAAAAAAAAAAAAAAAAAAAAAAAAAAAAAAAAAAAAA
>NC_045453.1:37049288-37097588 GCF_002776525.5 Piliocolobus tephrosceles
AAAAAAAAAAAAAAAAAAAAAAAAAAAAAAAAAAAAAAAAAAAAAGCCGTAGATTGCATTTCAGCTGAGTGCCGGCACCGCGCAATCAGACACATCAGCTCCATTGTGCGTCCTGCATCGGAGGCATTGCGCACGGGCTCCGCGCAGACGACATTTGAAGGCTCATAAATGTAATGAAGTCCCTGTGACACCTGCTCCTCTCTTCACTTTCAACGTGAGCCATTGGTCCGTGGGGAACCTCCGCTTTAAAAATAGAAATTGTAGTAATTGTCTTCTGTTCTATTGGAAGGCGGTAATAAACGCACGGCCCACAGCACTGTGCTCCACAGCCTGGAGTCCACAGGTTGCATAAATTACCCAGGTTTTGATTTTTCTTCCTTAACAAATCACATACATCATTGTATGTTAGTGCTGCTGCATGGGGGAGGTTCAATTTGCAAATTTCATCTTACTAATTGGGGGAATTCCTTTTTCTTTCTTCCCAGGTGGTACTGTAGACATTTGTCTCTTGCTGGCTTTCAGGAACTAAAGCCCCATTTAAGACGTGGGGGCTTCTGAGCCCCCCTCCTGCTGCCTCCCTTCCTTTCTTCTGCTATTTCTTTCCACTCCCCTGCTTTCCCTTTGACTACCTCACACATAGAGCCCTGGCAGCTCTGGTATCTGTGGCCTGGGACAGGAGGTGTGGATTTGCTGCCTCCCCTTCCTGACCACAGGTGATGGTGGTGGAGCCCAGCCCTCTCCTCTTGGGCCTCCTGGGATGGAGCATCCCCTGTCCAGCTAGAGGTGCCCTCCCTGGCCTGGTGCGGCTCCCTGGGAAGGACGTTTTGCGTAGCATGGAGTGGGTGGGATTTACCTGCCTGCCCAAATTTGTCATGGGTGACACAGGACGAGGATTCTGTGTGTGACCCTCGACCCCCCCCCCCCCCGGCATGTCCTTTCTGTGATTGTCACCCTCCTGGGGGCTCCCCCATTGACTCCCTCGCAGGACAATGCTGTGGGCAGCGTCCCCATGGAGGCTGGTCAGATTCAGGGATCAGAGGTGGGGAGGGACACCGATGGGCTCAGGCAAGGCAGCCAGGCCCTTGAGGCCCAGAGAACATATGGGCTGGGGCCGCTCCAGGTTGCCTGTTTCTCACGGAATGACCCTGGTGCGTGAGGGGCATTAAAGCCTTCTGCTGTAGTGGGAAGAAAAGGCCCATGGGAAGCTGTGCTCTGGGGATATGTTGGGGTCAGAAGCCATTGGATGACCCGGCACTGCCGCTGGTGGCTGTGTCTGTGGTGAGCGACCTGCCCTGATGCCTCAGCACCTACCTGGCCAGGTGAGCAGTGGGTGCTGCTCTGTGTCAGGCCAGGAGACCCTCATGGATAAAACACGGACACTCATCAGGCTTCAGTGGAGCAGGCCCACGTCTCAGCACTTGGTGGCAGGTGCAAACCTGGGGGCAGTGGGAGGGCACGGTGCACTGTACCCTCCTTGCCAAGGGCGGCGACATACTGATGGGACACTGCCAAGTCTTGTAGAAGGTCCTTTCTCCACACCCTCCCACCTGCTGCTCCTGGCCCCAGGCCTTTCCTGTCTTGTGAGTCCATCCTTGTCGTTCTGTGCCCAAAATCACCTTTGCTGTCAAAGCTTGAGCCAGAAAATGGACAGACCATTCCTGATGGTTCTGTACTCCAGAGGCACTGGCTGGGTTTTCTTGTTAACCTCATGGCTTTTTGCTTGCAGATGAGCTTAGAAAATGAAGACAAGCGAGCTCGCACCCGATCCAAGGCCCTGCGAGGTGAGTGCTGCCCTTACCTCCTCCAGGACCGTAAATGCCACTTTCCTCCGCGGTCTTCCTCGGGAGCACAAACCCGTAACCACACGTGTGCAGAGACACCTGTGGACCTCAGGCCTCTTCAGCCTCGTTCATCCTCAGGGCTGCTGCGCTTTGAAGCTGGCATCTCAGAGGGCTGCTGCGGGGCCTTTGGCCCAGATGAACCTGCCTTGAGGGCAGAAATGTAGAGGCAGACTCAGCTCCATGGAGTGGGAGTAGCAAGGCTCAGTTATGAGACCATTCTGTTTGGAAATGAGAGGCCACCAGCCGTCCACCAGCAGCCCCTTCCTTCCCAGGAGATCAGTCTTGGTGCTGATGGGGAATAGGAGGTTGTTGGGTTGAGCTGGAAGTGCAGTGGGAGGAGAGGGGGCCGAGGCCTTGCTCACTCTGCTAGTATCTGAGCCCCAACCCCTGGCCAGACTTACCTCCCTGATCTGTGCGGGAGCTTCCTCTTGTGCCCAAGCATCTCAGGTGTTCCTGCCCTGGTCAGAGCCCCGTGCACCTTTGCAGCCACCACTGAAGGACCAGCCACTTGGTCCAGTCATTCTCTTCTCTATCCAGCTTGATCTGGTGGTTTGTGTTTCTTGCCAAAAGCTGACTTCTATCTGCAATTAGAGAAAGAGATACCATCCCTGGCCCTGAGGTCCCAGAGATCCTGTGTGAGGTGGAGCATCCATCCCACTCTGCAGAACTGCTCAGGGGAGCTTCGGGGGCGAGCACCGGGCTGGAGGGAGCAGCTCACTCTGTTGACCTTGGAGGACTCTCTGGGAGGTCAGGAAAGCGGGAGGGCCCTGGGAAAACTGCTCAGGTCTCACTGAGATTGCCTCCACTTGTGCTTGGCAAACCTCTCGGCTGTTTAACTTAGTTTATGCTGTTAGGGCAATGAGTCTTTAACATCACAACTCCCACATGTTTTCCCTGTTTCTCTCTTTTTCCCAGGACCCCCAGAGACCACAGCTGCAGACCTCAGGTAAGGAAGTCTTCCTGTTAGCACCAAGCATCCTCTGTGTGCCTGTGACCCTGGAGATACCCTAAATGTCCCAAACAGGGTCTTCTTGGATTGACCAAACACCCTGGTGAGCCCCTGCTTTCCCTAAGGAGACTGCCTTTCTCCTGGCCGTGTGTCCAGCTATCTTGGCCCCATCTCTGTCCGTTCTCACCTCTGTCATGCCCCCTTCATGTGGTTTCCCAACATCACGGCAAGGACACGGGTGTGCTCACACCTGGTCACCGAGAGGACCTGGACTGTCGCTGGGTCCCCCAAACCTAAAACGAGCCACTCTCTCAGCGGACTCTCACTAGAGCTTCTGTGTCAGATGGTTGGAGGCCCAGCTTGGGAACGAGATGAGAGAAGGGTGTCGCAGTTCTGTGTGCTGATGACCTGGCTGGCTGAGCTCTGTGACCGTTTTCTTCCTACTTCTTTGGGATATAGATTCCCAGGGCAGGGAGCATCTTATTGTCCAGCAAACAATTGAAGAGTGGATGCCAATCAGGAAAACGAGAGGACCGCAGAGTTCACTTTGTAAACCTTTCGCAGAGGTGGGACAGGAAGACAGTGTCCCTCCTCTGCTTGAGGCCCCATAACTTGGAGATGAACGGGGCAGGGCTACGGGAGGGAGTTGGGGTGCTGCAAGCCCCAGGCTCTGCGCCAGTCACACATCACAGTCTTGATCTCTGGGAAGGTCATGGAAGCACTGCCTTGTGATGTTATTATCCTGTTTGTGAAGTGGGGAAACTGAGACTCAGGGGTTAACCCTCCTTTAACCAGAAGAGCTGAATCACACATGCTACCTGCTGGAAGCCCCGCCCTGGGTAACAGGTGGGAGGGGTGGGGTGGAACCTCAGCCAAACCAGGTCGTGTGCCAGCACTTCCGGTCAGGTGTCCTCAGCAACCCACCGGGTGCTCCCCAGAACACAGTCCCCCGAAGCACAGGGGCCGGCTCCCTGGAAGGGAGACACTATCTGCTTGGCTAGCCCGCTGAGGAAGCAGTGATTTCATGGCGGGATGCTCAGAGGGGACTCGAGAAAAGGAAAGAGGAGGTGCCACGTGGCAGTCGCCCGGGGACACGGTGGAGACAAAGATGGAGGAGAGTCCCAGGCGAGGGCACAGGAGTAGAGGAAACTCCAGGCTTTTTGGTAACAGATGGAGTGTGGAGGAAGTTGAAAAGGCAAATACAAATGGCTGGGTGCTCTCTTGTAGATTTGAAACAGCAGAAGAAAAAATGATTCTCGAATAGATTTGTTTGTTTTGAAACGTTCTGAGAGGACCTGTCCAGTCTAAAGTGAGGGGTTCTGTGAGCATTTTGATTTTGACACCCTCGTCACTAGCCTTGAGGTCTAACCTACGTGCTTGGTAAGAGTAAGTCCCTTGATCTTTTTAATGGAGAAACTCGGGGAAAACATGTTGACGTCTCGTGTTCCAACAGCAATTTCTTCACCAATTCTTCATTGCTGACAAGTGATGCTTAGAGTAAAATCGAACAAAGATTATGTTCCAAGGAATCAAATACACTCTGCACGGAAGGTACCATGCATTCCTGTATTCTCAAACATGTGTTGGCCACACGCTCCACGTGGGCATGCCTGTGGCTCGTGCTGGCTGACTGTGTGCCCCAGCCATAGTGGGAGCATTTACACCACAGAAATGGGCTGATGATGTCTCCCCCTCCCAAAGACCTGTTTACCAGCACACCCTGGGCTCTGACTGGACAAGCAGATGAGACCTCTGTTCTGGTGGGGCCCACACTGTGGGTGTCAGAACAGGAAGCATGACCCACAGAGAACACGCACTGTTGTGGTCTATGAGAGGAGCACCACGTCCTGTATGCAGACCGTGGCACTGGATGAACTCACGGACACAGAGTCACCTGTGGGGAACCCCTGCGTGCAGGACCTTCTCTGTGGATGAGGGACTTAGCACCCCACTGATCAGAACTTCACAGCCTGCAGTGCCCCTAACCCCAGCTCATCTCCCCACCAGCTCAGGTAGAGCTCCCGGGAAGACACTCCATTGGTTGTTTACCAGGTGAACTGAGGAGAGGTTGGACTTGGCTCGAGTTGGACCCTGAGCTGCTATTTCCGACCTTGGAGCCCACTGGGAGTTTCCGTGTGCCCTGAATTTAACATTCTGAGTGCCTGAGTGAAGAAGCAGTTTGATGGCTTTTCCTTTCACCCCAGTGGAAGAACAGATGACATTTCAGCTTGTATTTTTTCCTGGGTCCATCTGTTGTCACATGGCCTCAGACTGGCTCTGCTGGAGGCGAAGACTAGGGAAGGTTAGGGTTGGGGTTAGCATCTTTGAGACAGCAAGTCGCCAACAACCCCCAGTTCAGGACCATCTCCAAGTTCAGAGAGAGAACACATCTGTAGCTCACCCTTCTTCTGGAGCCTTGCTCCTTGAGCCACTGGCCAACGCCCACCCAGATGACAGGAGGGAGTGGGGGATCTCCTGCCCCAGGAGAGGGAGGGAAGGCAGGGAAGGCAGTGTCTTCAAAGGCTGTAGCTGAAGCACGGGACTCCAGGCTGGGATTCGGCTCCTCTTCCGACCTGTCTTCTTTGATGCCTACTTTTCAAGTTTCGGTCCCTCAGAGCTGTCATGCAGGATGCCAGCTGAGGGGTGACTGTGAGCCACACCCTCTCCCCAGCCTCACGTGCGTCCTTTCCTCGCATCTCTGACACCAACCCTAGTCAGAGCTGAGGAGTCAAGGCTGGGGAATTCCTCCTCCCGGAGAAAAGAGGCTCAGGAGTCCTGGAGCCCTGGCTGTCTTCCTCTCCCTAAGGCTCTGGCCCTGAGCACCCAGAGGGCATCAGTAAATAAGAGCTGGGTGTGCTTGCAGGTGAACTGCAGGGCTGGCATCTGCTGGCATGACACCCTTGGAGGCCCTGGCTGGGTCTCTTGTCCCCTCGGCTGAGGGGTGGGGAACAGGCCTCTAAGGGGTTTCCAGCTTCCTGTTCCGGAGTGGCCTTGTCGGCTCCACGCACTTGGCTCACAGCCCTGTCTCACAGCCTCTGAGCTGGGGCGGGAAGGTGCGGGCCTTTGAAGGTGCGGGCTCAGAAGCCTCTGAGCTGGGGCGGGAAGGTGCGGGCCCACCTTTCTGGGGACCGGGACTCTTCGCAGCTGAGGGTGATGTGTTCGGGGCGGTTCAGTCCCCACAGCGGCTGTCACCTAATTACCTGATTAACTCAGTGATTTCATCGACTGACTGGGACCTTAGCTTCGAGTCCCCAGTCACAAGGAGCTTTTTGTGAAAAGTCTCGAAGCTAGTTCTCCGAAGAGTGAAAGCAAGTGCGGGCCTGGATTTTAGAAGAGACTAGAGGCAGGGAGAGGTGGGTGGCAGCAGCAGCAACTCCCTCAGTTTGGAAAGGGAACCCACAGTACGTGTGGTGTGCCCTCCCTGCCTCTTCCCCTCCTTTCCCAGCAGTACGTGTGGGGCGCCCTCCCTCCCTCCCCCTTCCTCCCTCTTCCCCTCCTTTCCCGCCTGTGTTCCTTCTTCCCTCCTCCCTCCTTCCTTCCCTCCCTTTCTGTCTTCTTTTTAACACACTGAAAGCACCACCCTGGAAGGCTGCAGAGAACGTCCCATGAGCACTCCCCCACCCCATGGCTGCCGTTGAGCTGGGTGATAGGGTGAGATCTGGATTCTACTGACGGTTCTCCCTGAGGTGGTCGGGGAGGGTGGCCTGCAAGGCCATTGGGCCCCACAGTTGTCTGCAGTCAGGCCTGTGGTCAGTCGAATTAGAAACGATCAGAGGTATCTGGATAGAGGCTGGGGATGGTGTTCTTTTCCCTGGGTCCCAGGTGTGGGGGTGCCAGCCCTTTCCTTCCTCCCTTCACCGGCTCTGGAAGATGTGCTTGGGTTTTGGAAAGAGCTCAGACTCACAATGTCAATCCTGTTAAAAACAAGGTCTTTCGATGCAAAAATCCTCAATAAAATACTGGCAAACCGAATCCAGCAGCACATCAAAAAGCTTATCCACCATGTTTCTTTCTTTTTTTTTTTTTTGACGCAGAGTCTCGCTCTGTCGCCCAGGCTGGAGTGCAGTGGCCGGATCTCAGCTCAGTGCAAGCTCCGCCTCCCGGGTTCCCACCATTCTCCTGCCTCAGCCTCCCGAGTAGCTGGGACTACAGGCGCCCGCCACCTCGCCCGGCTAGTTTTTGTATTTTTAGTAGAGACGGGGTTTCACCGTGTTAGCCAGGATGGTCTCGATCTCCTGACCTCGTGATCCGCCCGTCTCGGCCTCCCAAAGTGCTGGGATTACAGGCTTGAGCCACCGCGCCCGGCCGCTTATCCACCATGATCAAGTGGGCTTCATCCCTGGGATGCAAGGCTGGTTCAATATACACAAATCAATAAACGTAATCCAGCATATAAACAGAACCAAAGACAAAAACTACATGATTATCTCAATAGATGCAGAAAAGGCCTTTGACAAAATTCAACAGCCCTTCATGCTAAAAGCTCTCAATAAATTCGGTATTGATGGAACGTATCTGAAAATAATAAGAGCTATTTATGACAAACCCACAGCCAATATCATACTAAATAGGCAAAAACTGGAAGCATTCCCTTTGAAAACTGGCAAAAGACAGGCTCTCACCACTCCTATTCAACGTAGTGTTGGAAGTTCTGGCTAGGGCAATCAGGCAAGAGAAAGAAATCAAGGGTATTCAGTTAGGAAAAGGAGAAGTCAAATTGTCCCTGTTTGCAGAGGACGTGATTGTATATTTAGAAAACCCCATCATCTCAGCCCAAAATCTCCTTAAGCTGATAAGCAACTTCAGCAAAGTCTCAGGATACAAAATTAATGTGCAAAAATCACAAGCAATCTTATACACCAGTAACAGACAAACAGCCAAATTGTGAATGAACTTCCATTCACAATTGCTTCAAAGAGAATAAAATACCTAGAAATCCAACTTACAAGGGATGTAAAGGACCTCTTCAAGGAGAACTACAAACCACTGCTCAGTGAAATAAAAGAGGACACAAACAAATGGAAGAACATATCATGCTCATGGATAGGAAGAATTAATATTGTGAAAATGGCCATACTGCCCAAGGTAATTTATAGATTCAATGCCATCCCCATCAAACTACCAAGAACTTTCTTCACAGAATTGGAAAAAACTGCTTTAAAGTTCATATGGAGCCAAAAAAAGAGCCCACATTGCCAAGGCAATCCTAAGCCAAAAGAACAAAACTGGAGGCATCACGCTACCTGACTTCAAAGTATACTACAAGGCTACAGTAACCAAAACAGCATGGTACTGGAACCAAAACAGACATATAGACCTGTGGAACAGAACAGAGCCCTCAGAAATAATACTACACATCTACAGCTATCTAATCTTTGACAAACCTGACAACAACAAGAAATGGGGAAAGGATTCCCTGTTTAATAAATGGTGCTGGGAAAATTGGCTAGCCATAAGCAGAAAGCTGAAACTGGATCCTTTCCTTACTGCTTATACAAAAATTAATTCAAGATGGATTAGAGACTTAAATGTTAGAACTAATACCATAAAAACCCTAGAAGAAAACCTAGGTAATACCATTCAGGACATAGGCATGGGCAAGGACTTCATGTTTAAAACACCAAAAGCAACAGCAACAAAAGCCAAAATTGACAAATGGGATCTAATTAAACTAAAGAGCTTCTGCACAGCAAAAGAAATTACCATCAGAGTGAACAGGCAACCTACAGAATGGGAGAAAATTTTTGCAATCTACTCATCTGACAAAGGGCTAATATCCAGAACCTATAAAGAACTCAATCAAATTTACAAGAAAAAAACAACCCCATCAAAAAGTGGGCAAAGGATATGAACAGACATTTCTCAAAAGAAGACATGCATACAGCCAACAGACACATGAAAACATACTCGTCATCACTGGCCATCAGAGAAATGCAAATCGAAACCACAATGAGATACCATCTCACACCAGTTAGAATGGCAATCATTAAAAAGTCAGGAAACAACAGGTGCTGGAGAGGATGTGGAGAAATAGGAACACTTTTACACTGTTGGTGGGACTGTAAACTAGTTCAACCATTGTGGAAAACAGTGTGGCGATTCCTCAAGGATCTAGAACTAGAAATACCATATGACCCAGCTGTCCCATTACTGGGTATATACCCAAAGGATTATAAATCATGCTATAAAGACACATGTACACGTATGTTTATTGTGGCACTATTCACAATAGCAAAGACTTGGAATCAACCCAAATATCCATCAGTGACAGACTGGATTAAGAAAATGTGGCGCATATACACCATGGAATACTATGCAGCCATAAAAAAGGATGAGTTCGTGTCCTTTGTAGGAACATGGGTGCAGCTGGAAACCATCATTGTCAGCAAACTATTGCAAGAACAGAAAACCAAACACCGCATGTTCTCACTTATAGGTGGGAATTGAACAATGAGATCACTTGGACATGGGAAGGGGAACATCACACACCGGGGCATACTATGCGGAAGCGAGGGAGGGATGGCATTGGGAGTTATAACTGATGTAAATGACGAGTCGATGGGTGCAGCACACCAACATGGCACACGTATACATATGTAACAAACCTGCACATTGTGCACATGTACCCTAGAACTTAAAGTATAAAATATGTATATATGAAATAACAAAAACAAAACAAAACAAAACAAGGTCTTCCCATCTTGGCCAGGAAAGCCTCTGTCTTCCCGCAAGGAGCGCAGGCCTGCCCCTCCCACCTGCCTTAGGCGACTTGGCGCAGGCATCTGGGTCTTACAATGGCTGCTCCTTGTAGTCCTTGAGCCGTGGATGCATCCGACAGCCCGCAAGAGCCTGATATGTGGTGAACTCCGGCCTCACACTCCACGGCGGCCCCTTTGGCCCCGAGGCTGCTGTGGGAGCTGTGGTCCTCTGCCACGGTGGTTGGCATGGTCAGGACTCATGCTCAGAAGTTTCCAGAGCTTCCTGCTGGTTTGGTTATATCGGGAGACAGATGATGGTTAAGGAAGAGGAACTCCTGGGTGTCCTGCCTTGTGCTTGCCAGCCCTGGGATGAGAGATGCAGGAGGGTCAGTATCACCCCCTCCCCAAACTGCCCTTCTTAGCCCAAGAGTCTTCCACCAAGGCAGACCCTGTCAGCTCCTGGTTCATTGGCCCTCCTGGCTTCTTTTCCCTATGTGGAAGCTGGGACTCACACCAGCTACAGGCACTGGTGGAATCTTCACCACTGCCTTTGGCTTGGGCCACGGATTCCTTTCTGCCTGTCAGACCTGGCTCAGTTTGCTGGGGCACGAAGGTCACAGCTGGCAGGGAATGCAGAGACTGTTGCCGCCGATGGCCATAGGTCTTATAGCATTAGTGATGGACACAGTGAATGCCAACTTCTGTGCTTTGGACTTGGGCCCTCTTTAGAGAGGGGTACTGTGTTCAGGGCACCTCAGAGTGTCTTGTGTCCAAGCTCCTGGAAACCTGGTGGCAGCTGGTGGAATGCCTGCCGTAGGGAGCGGTCTGGGAGACTCTGGCGTTAGAAGTCTTGCTCCTATGTATAAACAGTCTTTAATTGAACACTTGTAAAACTGTAACGAGCCATTCATTTATTTGAATGGGGTGAGTTACTAATTTTCAGCAAACTGCAAGCAGCCATTCTGAGATGAATCGTTTGAAGAGAGTGTGCTCCCCAGGGTGAAGGTCTGCGATGGGCCCTGAGGTCTGAACCCATCGCCTGATGTGACCTCGCCTTTTTCTTTCCCCTCAGCTGCCCCACCCCAGGATGCACTGGCTCAGGACACGTCCGGGGCAAGTACTCCAGGCACCGAAGGTGAGAGGACCCTTGGATCTCACAGAGCTTCCTGGGAAGCAGATTTGGAGCCCCCCCCACCGCCCCCGCCCAACTCTGTTCTAGGCCCTTTTGCAGATGGAGAACTTTCCATCTTTTTCCACGGCTCCTGAGGCCAGGCTGCTGGCCCTTCTGCAAGGCAGTGACCTCCCACTCTAGCCTGGAGGCCCGTGTGGCCATGAGCACGCCCTGTGGGGGAAAGATAGACCATCTGACCTACTAGAGCTGCACTGTGGTTTTCTTGTCTGGGTCCCCCGGCAAGAACTGGATGAGTCTGTGGGGGAGGGAGGGAGGGAGGACCCTCGGGAGGGGCGCATGGTGTGGCTGAGGCCTCTCGTGGCCCTAGCCTGGCCCTCTCCACTGCCTACTCCTCCTTCCCAGTTTACAGAGCTGCCCCCTGGCCAAGAAGAGGAAGCTGGAGGGCGCTGAGGCTGAGCACCTGGTGTCCAAGAGGAAGTCGCACCCCCTGAAGCTGGCTCTGGACGAGGGCTATGGTGTGGACAGCGACGCCAGTGAGGACACCGAGGTGAAGGACGCCTCTGTTTCGGATGAATCGGAAGGAACTCTGGAGGGGGCCGAGGCTGAGACATCAGGACAGGAGGAGATTCATCGCCCCGAGCCAGCTGAAGGTGCTTTGTCGCTCTTTCTTCCCCGAATAAAGGGTGCTTAGTGTGGCCCTGGAGAATTGCAGCCTGTGAGCGGGGAGGGGCTCACTCTGAGCGAGAGAAAGCTCTTCCTGAGAACAAGGCATGTCTTGTCCCAACATGTGCTGGGCTTCCTGGGAGAGAGGTCTGCCCATGGTGTTTATGGGGCCTGTGGTGTGTTTGTGTGTGGACACGGTGTGTGTAGGAGGGAGGCAGGGCAGACACAGACACGGGGCTGGTGTGTGTGTGTGTGTGTGTGCGTGCAGTTGTAGCATGTTTTGGCAGGTGTCTGCATGTATATGAGAGACAGACAAGGCTGTGTCTCTGTGTGTCTGTAAGTGGGGAAGGGAGGGTCTTAGACTGGCCCTCTGGGAGACCTGCCTGGGTGCATGGGTGAGAGGTCTGCTTTCCCCTGAGGCACTCACAGGCAGATGCTGAGAAAACACCTCAGGTTGAGTTCAGGTGATTGAGGACCAGGTGGGGCCTCTGAAAATGGGGTGCCTGGGGAAGCCAAGACGGGAAGGAGGAAAGCAGATGAGTCCCCCATTTCCTTGGGGGGTCTACCAGGACTGCCATGTTGGGGCACCGAGCCCTTGGCGGAAGTGGGTGAAGCAGGTGCTTTGGTCCCTGGGTTCCAGAGGGAGGGGTCTGTACCCCTGAGTGCCCTGGCAGATCTGTAGAGACCTGGGGTCAGACGAGGCCCAAGGTCAGCTCCCCCTGCCATCCCCACCACCCACCCAACACTCCCCAAGCTTCTGCAGTGGGGAAGGGTCTGAGATGGATTTTAGAAGCAAAGCCAGAGAGGGTCCTCAACCCCAGCTCCCTTGGGGGGCTCTGGAGTGAGTGCGCTGCCCCGTGGAATCAACATAGTCCTAGATCACAGGGAGAAGAGACACAGATTTTCCTGCTTTCTTATCAAGAAGGGCATCTGGAGTTGAGGCATCTTCCTGGGCTTGGACTTTCCCATCCGAAGTGGGTGGATGGCAGGGCCTATTCCTACCACTGTGGGACGTGTTGGCCCAGGCGTCCTTGCTGACAACCCTATGGGGCCTGCATGTGGTAAGCACCCACCATATCTTAGTTTTGTTTTGTTTTTGTTTCGAGAGAGTCTCACTCTGTTGCCCAGGCTGGAGTGCAGGGGCACGACCTTGATTTACTGCAATCTCTTCCTCCCGGGTTCAAGGAATAGCTGGGACTACAGGCGTGCACCACCACGCCCAGCTCATTTTTGTATTTTTAGTAGAGACAGGGTTTCGCCGTTTTGGCCAGGCTGGTCTTGAACTCCTGACCTCAGGTGATCCGCCTGCCTCGGCCTCCCCAAGTGCTGGGATTACAAGCATGAGCCACCGCGCCCATTCTTATTTACTGCTTTTCAATTATGAAACAAGTATTATTTTTTAAAATCTGACTTGCTGCTTAAGCTCCGTTGTATACAGTGCAGGTTGATCTGATTTGGAAAGTAAATGTGATGGGAGAGGAACGTTAAGGAAAAGTATCGAAGTAATTCTTGGTTTAGAAAATACATCAGTGGCCCATGACCTGCCTCCTGAAATATGTTCACCATGATATCTGGATTCAGGCAGAAGGGTTGGCAGAAAGTCCATACCAAATCCCCACTTCGGGAGTTTCGTGTTTCCCCTCGGCTCCCGTGTAAAGAGTGAGTGGTAGGTCAGGTGGAGGGGTGGTGGGTGTGTTGGGGACTGGAGACCTGGAGTCTTCCCACATGCTCTCTGGCCCCCACGTTGATTTTGATTTTGTGCAGGAAGGAGCCCCATCAAGTCCCATTTTGGATCCAACCCCACTGGCTCCTCTAAGGGCAGCTATAGCAGCTACCAGGGAATCATCGCCACTTCTCTCCTGAACTTGGGTCAGATTGCTGAAGAGACCCTGGCGGCCAAGCCAGGCCCTGGCATTGTGCACCTGCTTCAGGAGGCCACAGAGGGAGCTGCCAGCGAGGAGGGTGAAAAAGGCCTCTTCATCCAGCCAGAGGATGCCGAGGAGGTTGTAGAAGTCACCACCGAACGCTGCCAGGACCTGTGTCCCCAGTCCCTGGAGGATGCAGCCAGTGAGGAGTCCAGCAAGCAGAAAGGCATCCTGAGTCACGAAGAGGAGGACGAGGAGGAGGAGGAGGAGGAGGAAGAGGAGGAGGAAGAGGATGAAGAAGAGGAAGAGGACGAGGAAGAGGAGGAGGAAGAGGACGAGGAGGAGGAAGAGGAGGAGGAGGAGGAGGAGGAGGAAGAGGCAGCTCCTGATGTGATCTTTCAGGAGGACACCTCTCACGCCTCTGCCCAGAAGGCCCCTGAGCTCCAGGGCCCAGAACCACGCAGTCCCAAGCCTGAGTACTCTGTTATTGTGGAGGTCCGCTCGGATGATGACAAGGACGAGGACACCCACTCCCAGAAGTCAGCAGTCACTGACGAGTCGGAGATGCATGACATGATGACCCGGGGAAACCTGGGCCTCCTGGAGCAGGCCATTGCCCTGAAGGCTGAACAGGTGCGCACGGTCTGTGAGCCGGGCTGCCCGCCTGCCGAGCAGAGCCAGCTGGGCCTGGGAGAGCCAGGGAAGGCAGCAAAGGCCCTGGACACTGTTCGGAAGAGCTACTACAGTAAAGGTAGGGGTCAGGGGTGGCCTGGCCCTGCAGACTCATCCTTTCACCCCTGCCCCAGTGTACAAATGCAGGCTGAGAGCCCTTCTAGGACAGGAGGCTGGGAGATGGCAGAAAAGCAGACAAAAGGACAGATACATGACACAGACTGTGGTCAGATACCGAGCAAATGGGTTCCCACACTGCTTTACAGAGCAATCAGAGCGGAGACGTGTGAGAAAGAACCAGGTGGGAGAGAGGAGGTGGGAGGGACAGTGACCCACCCAGAGTGACTGGTCACAGCAGCATCTGGGGTCCGGAGAGGGTGGGGACTGTCCTGTCCCTTCCAGCCCAGCTCACACTTGTGGCAGCGATTGTGCTATGACAGAACCCGCTGTTTCCTACAGCCGTGCTGGGTCATCCTGATCCTCTCACGGGGTGGAGCCCAGAGGTGAGGGGTGCCCTTCTCCTCAGGAAGCAGCCTGCCGCTGGCTCTGCATCTGCCGGGATTTGGCTCTAAAGTGTGCAGGGTACAGGGGAGGCATCCCCTGACCGCACTGAGTGGCTGATGTTGAGGTGAGGACAGACAAGGAGGGCTGCTTGGAGGGGCTTGGGACTGGGCTGACATGGTTGGGGAGCAGCTGGGAGCCTGGAGTGCTGAGGTCTGAGGACGAATCCTGAGGGAACGGTTGCAGCCTTCACTGTTACTGGGGTGTCAGGGTCTGGATGGCAGGCTGGCTCTGCTCTGCTGACTGCCCATCTCAGATTCCTCCTTGGGACAGGGGCCTGGGGAGCAGGGCTGGCCAGGGGCTGCTCCCTCAGTGAGCCATGCCAGGGAGGCCAGGCCTTGGGCAGGTCAGCTTTGGCTCACCCGGCCTGGTGCAGAGAACCTTCTGCCCTTCTGCACCTGGGCACTTGGCCTCTCTTCTCCTAAGACTAGGGACCTGCCCGGACCTCAGCCTATTTTTTCTGCACGTCTAGTCCTGCGTCTCTTCTCCAGGTGGACAGGGGCAGTGGGAGTTCTTGGCGCTCTTCCAATGAGTGCCCCCAGGAAGGGTTAGCTGAGACCAGGGAGGGGCAGATAAGGAGAGAGAACTGGGATGGGAGGTGACTCAGGTGCTGGAGCCAGGAACCAAAAATACAGGAGACACAGACTCAAGGCCAGCCCTGGGAAGATGCACTTGGCTCATGGGAGAGACAGACCTGAGCAAGACATAATTCAAGGGGCATGACAGGCAGGTCAGTGGAGACATGAGGGACATATTTTCTGGGAACACCCAGGCATATGAGACAAGCCCAGGGTAAAGATACTAAGGGACACAGGTGGGGACATGGTTTCAGGGTGAGATGGACCCCAGGCTTTGAGGGGACACCCTTTAGGGCAACCCAGATGGCGGGACAGCTCTTTGGGGACCCAGATTTAAGTCAGCACCATCATGCTCCGGCCTTGTGGGGCCATGGGCACAAAGAGACACAGGCTAAAGGTGAGACTTAGGGACAGGTGTTAAGGGCCTGGTGTGGTTACTAGTCTGGGTGTGGTGTGCTTGGGCCACACAGATCAGCACAGAATTGGGTGGGACACGTATGAGGAACAGAGACACCAAGTGACAGCCCCAGGCCCAGGTTTTCAAGGGTCTCAGACCTGTGGGACAGACACAGGGGGACCAGAGGCAAGGTGTCCTGCCTTCAGGAATAGATTTTCAGTGCATGGACCCAAAGGGACACAGCCCCGGGTGACACAGGTGGCCAAGCTGAGAACACCAGACAGTGCCGGGCTGGGCTGTGAGTGTCTGTGCAATGTGAACGTGTAGTAGGATAGGGACGAGACTGGGACTGGTTCTAAGGGACTCATGTTGGGACCCAGATGCAGCGAGAATTCTGAATGGAGGCTGTGGGACGGGGCGGCAAGCCCAGGAGGCAGGTGTTGGGCATGGGTTTGGAAGCCCCTCAGGACTCTGCTGCCTGTCCACGTGGGTGGAAGTCTGACTTCCTCCTCCTTTGAACTGGGGGCAGCAGAGCAAAAGCTCCTTCCCTTTGGAGCCCACCGTTGGGGCCCTCCCCCTCTGGTGTGGGAGTTCTGAGTTTGGCTCTGTGACCTCTGCGCCCTCCCAAAGGGGACAGCTTGTCCAAAGGTGTTTCACTGAGACGTCAGCTCTGCTGTGAGGGTCCTCTGTTCCTGCTGGTCCCTGCGCTCTAGAGTGACCAGACTGGTCCTGCAGAGTCTAGATGAGGTCAATAACAGATTTGGGTTTAAATTTCTGCCCAGACGTATATGAGTCACGCAGCCTTGGATACGTTTCTTAGCTCCTTTGTCCTCCTCGTGTTGTCAGATTCCAAGGACATCTCCTGGCAGGAATATTGCCAAACGCCTTGACCTCTCTAGGCAGAAGGCTGACCCATGAGGCCTCCGCACTGTCAGAGGAGAGAGGAAAGAGGACTCCAGCTGCCATCTGGGTTGTTCTCCTTAAAACACTGCACAAACTGCTATTTGGGATGGTCAGGGCAGTATCAGGGCTTTTGCACACAGGTAGCCAGTGTGGGCTGGTTTCTTCAGGGTCACCTGACTGTCCAGCCCCAGTCCCTGTTCAGGCTCATGGGCAGTCTTGCCTCTCTTCTCTCTGGACGGCCAGAGAGAGGGGTCCTGAGCTACCCCTGCCCCCTCTCTGCTCACCACCCAGCTTCCTGGCTCTAACTGATGCGACTTGTGTGTTTTAGATCCTTCAAGAGCTGAGAAGCGTGAGATCAAGTGTCCAACACCAGGCTGTGATGGCACTGGCCACGTTACCGGGTTGTACCCTCACCACCGCAGCCTTTCTGGCTGTCCCCACAAGGATAGGATCCCCCCGGAGAGTGAGTAGCTCTGTGCAGCGTTAGCCCTAACCCTGAAGCTCAGGCTGCCTCTGTGGTGTTTGGGTGGTGTCTATGGGGAGGCGTGGCCTGCCCAGGGCCATAACCTGCCCCTTTGGTTTGTTCAGATGCTCATCCTTACATCTCCCCGCCTCCCCCCACAAACTGCCTCAGCCCAAACTTGAGCCCTTTGAGGCTGGGGCCCTGCAACCAGCCCATTTGTCTACCTAGAGACGCCAGTCGGGGTCAGAGCCCACAGTCACAGGTCCATGGGAGGGGACAGGCAAGCGTCAGCACGCTGGGAAGAGAGAGGTCTTCTTGCAGCAACCTCTGTGCTCCGAAGGCTTGGGAAGCAAATACTTCTTCCAATTTTTAGGCTAGAAGCAGTAATTGTGAAAATTAAATTTAAAGGAGCAAACCACAAATGAGAGGTTTTAAAGCTGAGTCTGGTTTCTGCCACAGGAGGGAGGGACCACAGTGGTGGGGGGGGGCGTGCCCTGATCACACTGAGGGTGGGGGGTTACGTCTGCAGGCTCTGGGTGGCTGGAGCTGACCTGCGTTGCTGCCCTAAATTGCTGTGTCCCCCAACTGCCCACCAAGCAGCAGCCTTTGGACAGGGCTCCTGCCTCCTCCTCAGCCTGTGCTCCCCACTCAGCTGGTCTTCCCCAGATTCTCTGACAGCCTTGGCTCCCTCCATCCTCGGTTCTCTTACAGTCTTAGCCATGCATGAGAACGTGCTGAAGTGCCCCACTCCCGGCTGCACAGGCCAGGGCCATGTGAACAGCAACCGCAACACGCACAGAAGGTACTTGGACTGAACTGGGCCAGGGTGGGGGCCAGGGTGGGCGGCCCCATGTGTGATAGGGCACCTGGGTTAGACCTGTGTGTCCCTGTCTGGGCCTTGGGCCCGTGACCTGGGACAGGGACAGGGCTCTGGCCTGCCAGGTAGCTCCCTGTGGGCTGCCCTTCTCCCTGCCTGCTGCCCTCAGGAGTGGGTATAAGGTCAGGGCACACCTGGGCTGTGAGGGCCCTTTGTGTGGGCAGAGCAGCAACTGGAGGTGCAGTTACTCCATGGGGTTGCTGCCTTGACCCCATGAGCTGGGGGTCTCAAGAGAGCAGGGGGCAGCCTGTGGAGGAGCGAGCAATGCACCCTCTGTGAAGAGAGGTACAATGACCGTGGAGAGCCAGGTGAATACTTGTGTCCTGCCCACATTCAGAAACCTCTGCACACTGGCTCTTGCTCCTGAGTGGAAAGGGCAGACACGAACAGTAACCTTGGCAGGCCAGGACTGTACTCTGGGCTGCTTTGTGGGAGTTCTGAGGCCCAGGTGGAAGTGAAGCTTCCCGACCGCCCTCGAGGTATACTTGTTGACTCGTCTTCTGTGGCGAGGGGGTCTACTCCCCCAGCCTTACCCAAAGTGTCATGGGTGGCCATGGCCTTGGTGGGATATGCCTTTGCCCCAGCATACGCTCAGCTGAAGGGACTGCCAGAGCTTTTGAGGTCACTTCATTTGACCAGAGGCCAATTCCCCATTACGTCACCTCCCCGAGCTGGCTGAGGGACTGGCGCTGGCGCTCACAGTTGACTTAATTCTGACAGAGGAAGCTGCTGCCTCCATGTCTTAGGCTTTCCTGGGCCTGAGTCATCCAGAGTCAGTGCCCAGGTTGTGGTCCAAGTGGGGCCCTGGGCTGCCCCAGGGCAGCTAACGGAACAAGAGCCAGAGATGGCTACAGAATCCAGCCCTGGAAGCTGGGAAGGGAGAAGACGCGGGTGAGGGGAAAGCCGGTCACCCAGACCCATGCAGAGGAGGCAGCTTTGCCCAGAGCTTTCAAGGCCTTTAGGATATATTTCATCTTTGTGTGTCATTGGCATAGAATGTTCCAAAACAGAAACTGACTAGGCAGCTTGTACTTTGAGGGCTCAAGAACAGAGTCAGAGAGAAAACCCCCGCCCTACAGAATGACAGGGTTATTCCTGGCTCTGGCTTCTTGCACACCTGGAGTTCTCACATCTGAATGACCTTGCCGTGAGACACCCACACACGCAGTCACCCAGGACATGACAGGCGTGGAGGGAAGGCTCAGATATCCCTCCTCTTCCTTCCTCTAGTTTGTCTGGGTGTCCCATTGCTGCCGCCGAAAAATTAGCCAAATCCCATGAGAAGCAGCCACAGACAGGAGATCCTTCCAAGAGTAGCTCCAATTCCGATCGGATCCTCAGGTGAGTGAGATGAGCCGCAGAACTGAAGAGGCTGCCTCCCAAGTGCCTGCAGGGGGCTTCTTAGTCTTCCGCAGGCTTTGTGCACACGTGTGTGAGTGCACGTGTGTGAGTGCATGTGTGAGTGCTTGTGAGTGCACGTGTGTGAGTGCACGTGTGTGACAGCTTGTGAGTGTACATGTGTGAGTGCATGGGTGCGAGTGCATGGGTGTGAGTGCATGCAAGTGTATGTGTGTGGGTGCACATGTGTGCATGTGTGAGTGCTTGTGAGTGTACATGTGTGAGTGCACGTGTGCTTGTGAGTGTATGTGTGTAAGTGCATGTGTGTGAGTGCACGTGTGTGAGTGCATGTGAGTGCACGTGTGTGCATGTGTGTGAGTGCACGTGTGTGAGTGCATGTGTGTGCTTGTGAGTGTACGTGTGTGAGTGCACGTGTGAGTGCGTGTGAGTGCACGTGTGTGACTGCTTGTGAGTGTACATGTGTGAGTACATGCAAGTGTGTGTGTCAGTGCACGTGTGTGAGTGCATGTGAGTGCTTGTGAGTGTACGTGTGTGAGTGCACGTGTGAGTGCTTGTGAGTGCATGTGTGTGAGTGCACCTCAGTGTGTGAGTGCACGTGTGTGACTGCTTGTGAGCGTACATGTGTGAGTGCACGGGTGTGAGTGCATGCAAGTGTGTGTGAGTGCACGTGTGTGTGCATGTGTGTGAGTGCTTGTGAGTGCACTTGTGTGAGTGCACGGGTGTGAGTGCATGTGTGTGAGTGCTTGTGAGTGTACGTGTGTGAGTGCACGTGTGTGAGTGCATGTGTGTGAGTGCATGTGTGTGACTGCACAAACACGAGTGTGCACATGCCCTGGGCCGCCCAGGAGCAGGATTGCGGGGCAGTTTTGGGGCCACACAGGACAGAGTCTCATGTCTGCCACGTTCGCCAGTGCCTCAGCCAAAGCACAAACTCCCGCACAGCTGCCTCTGCCCTGGACATGGTGCTCTGCCTCCTTAGAGTCGTCTGATGTGACCACTCGAGGCTCCTTGGGAATTCGTTTGTGGAGACGCTAGTCCTGTCTGGAGAGAGTAGACTGCACCAGCCGAGGACCACGGACGTCCAGGAAGCACCATGAGCCACTAATCCTTGGCCATCCTGCCTGTCCCTCCCCGACCTCAGGGATAGACCCCAAGTCAAGGAGGAGGGGTGGGTGCAGGCTTTGCTGCCCTGAGTGCTTTGTGGCCCCTGAGGTTCTGAGATTGCAGTAGGTGTGTGTGAGCGTGTGGAGCATGTGTGTGCCTGTTCACACGCCTGTTTGTGTTTGCATATGTGCCAGTATGTTTACATGTGTGTGTGAGTCCGTGTGCGTGTGCATGTGTAGATTTGGCTTTCATCAATAAGGATCTTTCAGAATGCATCCCATTGTCCCCTCCTTCCACGTGGCTCTAAGAAGTAAGTGCCACAGATAAGGCCAGAGGCTCAGAGAGTTGCCCAAGGCCACCCTGCCCATCCTGCCTGGCTTCAAAGTCTCTCCTCTGTGGGGCTGAGTCCTTGGACCGTGGTACCCACTGTTGAAGAGGACACTTCCACTGCTCCTGTCTTCACCTGCAGACACACTGCTCCCCCATTCCCTGAGGAACTAGAACTCACACACTCCTCTTCCCCAGCTCTCACACCCCTGTTCCATATCTGTCTCACCAAACAAGAGTGTAGGAGACCCTGGCTGGGGTGAGTGTGCGTGACTGCATAGCCCCTTCCACTGTCCGCCTGCTTTCAGGGCCCACCTGATCCCAGCCCTTCCTGGCACGTAATTGACAAAGTCCCAGCCAGATGATCTGGGCTGCTCACCTTGGCTGTGTCATACCCAGGCCCTTCCCTGCCCTGCTCCAGAGGGTTCCTCTGAAGGTGCGATTCCCACACGTGGGATCTCTGGGCCGAGGACAGAGACTCGCCTTCCTGCTCTATGGGCATGCTTGCCAGCCCATACACAGGCACCTTCAGCCCTGCAGGTCCCAGCAGGCTGCTTTCCACCAGCTGGCTCTCACAATGGTTTGAAGCTGCTTTTTCCTCTATCTTATTTGCTGTTCCCTCCAGCTTCCTGTCAGTTGCTAATTCAATCCTTTCCCTCTTTGATCTAAATCACCGATAAAATGTCAAACCACAGATTTGGCCCCCATGTGAGGCCAGGCAGGGGTGTCAAACAGGTTCCAACTTCGGAGACTGCGCTCCCTGGGACTATGACCTCAGTTTGTTCGCTTATAAAAGTAGGACCACAAACTAAGTCGCTCATGAGGCTCAAGTGACTCTGCCGCCCTCAGCCCCTGGTGAACACTCACTGAACGCTAGAGACTGTGGCTAGGGTGCAGGAGGCCTCCCATCAGGCTCTGTTGATTCTGTCTAGCCCACATTTCTGGTTGTCGAACTTTGGGGTGTGAGGACAGGCTTTGCCAAGCTTTGTTGGCATTGCGGACAATAAGTGTATAGATTCTGACTGAAGCCTTGGCCAAGGCAGCCATCAACAGTGGTGCCAATGTTAGCTTTATTATTATGATCATTTCTAGTGACAGAGTCTCACTCTGTTGCTCAGGCTGGAGTGCAGTGGTTTCGATCATAACTCACTATAACCTCAAACTCCTGGTCTCAAGTGATCCTCCCACCTCAGCCTCCTGAGTAGCTAGGAATACAGGTATGCCACAATGCCTGGCTATTTTTTCGTGTAATTTTTTTTATAGAGAGGGTCTCACTATGTTGCCTAAGCTGGTTTCTTACTGTTGGCTTCAAGAGACCTGACTTGGCCTCCCAAAGTGCTTGAAGTATACACATAAGCCACCACACCTGACCCAATGTTAAGTTTAAAGTTAGTTTTTTCCCTCCTGGCCTTACTCTTGTCACTTTTCTATCTGCCACTGGGTCCAGGGTCCATCCTGGGGCTCCCACCCTTCTTGGAAAAGGAGAATGCACCCAAGTCCTGATAGTGTTCAGTTCTTCCAGGCCCATCAGAGCTGGTCACAGTTGCAGGACTGGCCTGGCGGTCCTCTGTGCTGGGCTCTGTTCTTATTCCACACTTAAGTTCTTGTAGCAGCACCCAGCACCTTGGAGGCTGTCATTGTCAGCCAGCTCCATATTTTTTTTTTTTTTTTTTTTTTTGAGACGGAGTCTTGCTCTGTTGCCCAGGCCGGAGTGCAGTGGCCGGATCTCAGCTCACTGCAAGCTCCGCCTCCCGGGTTTACGCCATTCTCCTGCCTCAGCCTCCCGAGTAGCTGGAACTACAGGCGCCGCCACCTCGCCCGGCTAGTTTTTTGTATTTTTTAGTAGAGCCGAGGTTTCATCGTGTTAGCCAGGATGGTCTCGATCTCCTGACCTCGTGATCCGCCCGTCTCGGCCTCCCAAAGTGCTGGGATTACAGGCTTGAGCCACCGCACCCGGCCTGTCAGTTCCTTCTTAATTCCACCGATTGCACATTTTCCAGACTGAAGTCACTGCTTGGTCCAGACAGGAACAAAGAAAGCCATAGCTGCTTGCTGGGACCTCCTCTTCTCTGAGCTGCCAGGTTAAGAAAGCCCTCTGTGCCTATGTGGTCACCAGCATCTACCACCAGTCTTCCTGCCTCCTGTGCCTTCTATGCCAGTTTCTTCATGCCATCTTTTGTGCATGTAAAATCCTGAAGTCTTCCAAGAGCATTAGTGGGAGTGAACTGAGTGCTCGCAGTAGCTTTTCCGTGTCTGTTGTTAACCCTTCCAGCAGTTCTTGAGGGTTCACCTCAACACAGCTTTAAGAAGAGGGCAGCTGAGGGCTGAGTCCCTGGCTGAGTGAAGAAGGGTCAGGCCTGGCCCTGAGACCACCCCTCAGAAATGTACCTGATACAACTAGCGTCTCCTGTAGATTCCTCAACTTCCTCCTTGCTGGGGAGTTCTAGCTTATTCTGCCTTGGAGTGTCTTGCTGTTGTCCTGGGCTATGCTACTGTTTGCCCTCTGCCCAGTACTCACTCCAGTTGTAGCTGAGCTGTTTGAAACCTGCTCTCCTAAGTTCTGGGGAAAATCGTGGGCCCTCCTCTAGCTGATGCTGTCAGCAGGACAGGCCATTGATTATTTGAGGGCCCTATTGCTTCCTTCCTGCAGGCAATTCTTCATGGGCCTGCTCTGGGAGCCCTTGGCCCTGGGAGGTGGAACGCTGCCCAGCTTTAATGGTGGAATATGCAGGGGGAGTATTTCCCTGAGTCTCCTGCCTCACCAGACGCTGTGAGGCCCCTGCCTGGGCTGTGGATTGGGGTTGGGGAGGGCGGCATGGGATCCCCGGGTCCCATCTCACTGGCTGTGCATCCCTGTACTGCACCCCAGGCCTATGTGCTTCGTGAAGCAGCTCGAGGTCCCTCCATATGGGAGCTACCGGCCCAACGTGGCCCCTACCACGCCCAGGGCCAACTTGGCCAAGGAGCTGGAGAAGTTCTCCAAGGTCACCTTTGACTACGCAAGTTTCGATGCTCAGGTTTTTGGCAAACGCATGCTTGCCCCAAAGATTCAGACCAGCGAAACCTCACCTAAAGCCTTTCAATGTAAGTTGGGGAGAATTGTTGTTGTTTCTCTTCCATGTTGCTCCTGGGAGGGGCAGGATTCAAGGGGCAGTGGAGAAGGGACCGTCTCGAGGAGCTACTAGGGAGGGAATCTCCACCCTCGTGAGGGGACCATGATGCAGGCTGGAGGCCTCAGCTGTCCCAGTGGGCACTGTGGTGGCTTTCTTGGGGCCTGCATCTCACTCCTGCTGCCACCTTCATGTTCACCAGTAACGTTTATGTGTCTCCTAATTATTTGTGAAACAAAACCCAGATCTGTTATGAGTGTGTGTCTCTGAAGACTTCAGAGCAACTCCACTAACATGGTTCACCCTGGGAGACCCCACTGTCCCCACTGTCCTCGTGCTACCTGTTTAATCCCAAAGCAGCCGGGCGTCCATTTCCCAGCACTGCCTCTGGGGAGGGTCAGACTGTGGGCTGGGTGGGGCCAGATGACTGCGGGGCTGGGCCCAGTGCCCTGGCGGGAAGCCATTGGTCTCCTGGTGGGGACCGTCTTACCGGATACAATGTGTTATTTCTGACATTAGTGACAAATTTTCTGGGTAATTGTACTGACAAAAATCATTCCTACAAATCTTTAAGAACAATCCTTTCTGTCTTGTCTTGTCACTTACGTCCTAGTTTGTGAAATAAGCTCATTAGCCCTGAAATGCACGCGGAATGGAAAAGCATTTGGTGCACACACGAGATTGGGAGGGGCGTTTTGTGGCAGATGTTGTCAGCCCGAAACATGACAGTGACGAGTCTGATTGCGGCAGCTCCAGTGGGCTGTGACTCTCCTCCTAACTGTGGCAGAGCCTGCTCGTTCGGGCGGAGGACTTCCTACCTCCGGGCACACACGCCTACTTGGATGAGGGAACGCAGTGGTACCAGTGGAGAGGGGACCACACGATAAGCTTTCCAATATATCCAGACCTTTCTGGATATACTGGTGACATCGTGATTGCTGAGAACGTCGTGCATGAGAGTGATTTTGCGGCTACAGTACAATTACTAGAAAAGATAACATTCCGTGCCTTCATTCGCCATGTTCATTTGAGCAGTCATGTTACTTTTTTGAGGCAGTGATGGTTACTGGGGACACCAAGTCAGCCTAAATATGGGTACACCCCTTTGAGATGATGTCACAAATTTTTCCTATTTGGGCGATATGGCACACTCATCCTATTTACAGAATGCTTCAGTTTCTGATAGACAAGTTATTTTTGTTTGAAATATCAGGGCTGCTGGAATGTCTTGGAGGCTTGTATTCTTTTTGCCCAAATTTTCACTGAGCCAGAAACGAGATTGTCTCCTCAGTCCCCTAGAGGAGGGTGGATGGGAATGAGGTGTGTGAGGACATGGGACTGGGGTGGGTTACCAAGCCCCTGGCCCACTTCGACATAGCTGTGCCCTGGGCCCTCGAATCGCTCCCAAAGTCCCCCCTCCCCACTGACTTGTCTGCATTGCTGCCTCTTTTCAAGTTGTGTATCAGCCTGGTGTTGTTCCCTTTTTGCAGCCAAACCTTTCCCAAAGGCCTCTTCCCCCAGGCACAGCCCCTCCAGTAGTTATGTGAGGAGCACTTCATCCTCTTCTGCAGGCTTTGACTACTCACACGATGCCGAGGCTGCACACATGGCTGCCACTGCCATCCTGAACCTCTCCACACGCTGCTGGGAGATGCCTGAGAACCTCAGCACGAAGCCACAGGACCTCCCCAGCAAGGTCAGTGCATCCGCCTTTCTTGGGAGAGGTGAGTTGGTGGAATTTGCAGTCAGGCCCACCTGCTGTCCGCACAAAATGTCCCTAGGAATGGCTTGTGTCTAGCTGGCAATTCTCATTCTTTACTTTTTCTCCCTCCTGGCCCTGGCCCCAAGGACCGCAGAGCTTGGATGGGTCCACCAAGAGAACCTGGTGTGCTGAGCGAAGGGGGACCAAGGGCTGTGAGCACAAGTTCCCACGTGTCTCCCCCTCTGACTGTGAGGTTGTGCACACACGGTGCGCCCATGTGTCTCCCTCTGAGCCTGAGGGTGGGGCACACACATTCCCAGGTGTCTCCTTCTGAGTCCAGGGCGGTGCACGTGCCCTGTTCACATGTGTTTTCCGCAGAGTCTTGTGGTTACTGACACACTCTCCTTGCTCAGAGGACCTGGTCCTACCCGTGTTTATGACATGTCCTGAGGGACTGGGTTTTGTGCTGTTGGAAGGCAAGAGGAATTGCAGGGCCTCCTTCATGGGAAATCAGGAAATGGCAGTTAGATTTTTCCCCTCTCGCTGCCTGTCTATCCATGTTGTTCTGCTTCCTTCTATGGGAACCAGTGTTTCCGACTCTGTACATTTGATTAAAATGTACCAGAAGGCACACACGGGAAGGGGCTGGAATCGCTAACAGATTTCACCTTTGCAATTACAGTCTGTGGATATTGAGGTAGATGAAAATGGAACCCTGGACTTGAGCATGCACAAACACCGCAAGCGAGAACAGGCTTTCCCCAGCAGCAGCAGCTGCAGCAGCAGCCCCGGCGTGAAGTCTCCTGACACCTCCCAGCGCCAGAGCAGCACCAGCGCCCCCAGCAGCTCCATGACCTCTCCCCAGTCCAGCCAGGCCTCCCGCCAGGACGAGTGGGACCGGCCCCTGGACTACACCAAGCCTAGCCGCCTGAGAGAGGAGGAACCTGAGGAGGTGGGTGCAGGCGCCTGGGCAAGCAGTCAGGAGGCTGCTTGCCCTGCCTGAGGTTGTTGTAATGTTGGCTTTTCAAGGAAGCTCCTCCTCACAGGTTCTAGCAGAGCCTCAGGGGGAGACATCCCTTTTCGTGAAGGGTCCTTCATCTGCTGAGCGGCTGGGACTCAGGGGCCCACCCTCTGGGTGGGATTTTCAGCAGCAGGGCCAATCCTTCTCGTCTGTCAAGAAGGAGGTGGTCTTCTCACCCCTGTGGAGCGTGGCGGCCCGTACCAACGTGGGCACTCTGGAAGCATGGGGAGGAGAAAGGCGTCTTTCAGATCCCATGAGTTGACTGGGGAAAAGCTCAGGTTTCTTGGGTTTTGAGCCTCCCACCACCATGGGCTTAGGATCGCCCATGGTGGGCAGTGTCAGGTCCCTGAGACCAGGACCAACCTGGCGTGGGTGTTGGAACTGTGATCTGGGAAGCAGAGGATCCTTCCCTTTTTAGTTATTCCCTAAAACATGTGAAAGAAGAGCCCTCAGAGGCTAATTCTGGGTTTTTTCCCAAGGAGGTGTGTGTCCTGAAGAGAAAAGTCCAGCTCTGAGGGCAGCCCAGGGTCCAGGTGGCAGCAGCGGCATGTGTGAGACTAGCAGGCTCCTCTCTCTCTCCCTCTCCTTCCCCTCCCCTAAAGCCCCTCAGGGGGTGGAAGGGGTCCCTGTGGAAGGAGCAGGGCCAGACCCTCAAGGAGGAATGAGGGAGGTGGGGCTAGGCCCCTATGAAGGGTGGGGGCTGTGTCAGGCCCCCTCCCTAATCCGGCCTCATTAGGGAGCCAGACTTCCTTACTGGCTCTCACACCACCCTCAGGTTGCCCCATTTTATAGAGGAGGAGCCTGGGAACCCACAACAAGGTCCAATTGTCCGAAGACTTATTATGCTGGACTGTGGGCTTCAAGGGCATTTCCTCATTTGATCCCCAAAAACCCGTGAGGGACTGCTGTTACCTCAAGTTTCAAAGAGTGGCACCTGGGCCCTAGGAGCCTGAGCCACCTGCCTGGGACACATGCGAGTGCTTGTCAGGACTGGAATTTGAGCTCTGGTTACAGCATCCTGCAGAATGTTGGCCTTCTGACCCTTCGTGGACCCCTGGCCCCTCCGTGGGGGGGACTGTGCCCTGCTTACCTGTGTCCATAGCACTGAGCCTCCATACCCAGCATTCAGTTTGAAGCCTTTATCAAGTACCTGCCATGGTCAAGGCATCCCACGGGTGGGCGTGTCGGGCCAGGTGGTTTCAAGGCCACTGCAATGATCGTAATTTGTATATTATTACCCTCGTTGTGCCGTCTCATCTTCATGGCATTTCAGTAACACTTATTTAGTGCCTACTGTCTATTGAGTGCCATCCCTGGCTCTGAAGGGACAGTATCCTGATGTTTACACTGTGGAGTGACGTGGTGGAGGGGACCCATACACCTGAGGCCGGGGAGGGTGTCAGGAGCCTGCCACACTGGGCAGCACCAGGCCTTCTCATTTTTAGGGCAACCCAGGAGCTCTGGCTGAAGTGGGGGAGGGATCCGGCCCCTCGGGGGTGTTGTCTTCTGTGTTTTGCTGGGGAGTTAAGTCTTCCTCCCTTATCCAGAAGACAGGAGACTCCAGGCACTGTCCTGGAGGGTTCCTCTCCCTCGCCCACCGGGTTGGGCGCCCAGGCCTCCCCGCCAGCCGGTTAAAACATCTCCCTGCTGGTTTTTTGCAGTCAGAGCCAGCAGCCCATTCTTTTGCTTCTTCTGAAGCAGATGACCAGGAAGTGTCGGAAGAGAATTTTGAGGAGCGGAAGTATCCGGGGGAAGTCACCCTGACCAACTTTAAGCTGAAGTTTCTCTCCAAGGACATAAAGAAGGAGCTGCTCACGTGAGTCCCTGCTTTGGCTGGCACAGCTCCTAGGAGACCCTCTGTGGCCTGGGGAGGAACAGGCCCTGGTCCCGACCCATGATGAGTGGGTCTGCTCAGGCTTCCTCCGACCTGTCCTGACCACCTTGATCCGGGCGGCCTGCGACAGGAGCCAGAGCAGTCAGAGGTTTCCCAATACCTTTGCGTTGTGGTTGGCTTTACTGCAATCTTCTAAAAGTGATTAAGAACAAAGAAATTCCCTGGCCAAGCTCACCAAGCAGGACAGAGCAGAGCAGGGGCAGAGTGGAGGAGAGTTCCTCAGAGAGCTCCACTGGAAGCCCTCGGGGCAACCAGAGGCCCAGCCCTCTCCCTGAGGCCGCAGCTGGGCACGTTCTGCCCAGGGCTCTGTGGCCAAGGCCTGGAATGCACTGCCTTAGGGCTCACCACCCTCAACTCTGTCATGCTGGCTGGCCCAGATGCTGTGTGTCTGAGCTGGTCCACACGGGGCTGGAACAGTCAAAGTTGCTAATGGATAATGGTCAGATGTCAGTGACCTTCAGGTCAGCCTTCATTGCCAGCCACCTCTCCTAGGGGACTGTGAGAGGCTGTGCCTGGCACCTGCTCCACGGGTGATCCACCTCTCACATGTGCTCAGAGTACATTTCTGGGGTCCCTCTTCTCCCCACCCTGAACCCCTCTTGTACCCTCACACCTGTGTCTTGCCCTCCTGGGAGCGGCTGGATCCAGGGAAGGCCTTGCTGCTTCAGGGCCTGGAAAAGGGAAGGAGCTCCCTGCCTAAATATTCATGGGCACATACACGGGCACACACAGCATGTGCGTCACAGGCATCCTAACTTTAAGCTCAACTTTAATTTGGTTACCTTTTTCCTCTTGAGTTAAGTTGTGTGGGAGAAACTTCCAGCCTGAGAGGCACCGGCTGTCCTCCAAGGACTGAGGGGAGGAGGAGCCACGAGCCAGGAGCGAGCATCAGTTGCCCTCGCAGAGCAGGCTTAGCCTGGGGGACAGGTACATACCACTCTCTGGTCTGACACTCTTTTTCCTTTGTCCAGCTGTCCCACCCCTGGCTGTGATGGCAGCGGCCACATCACTGGGAACTATGCCTCCCACCGCAGGTTTGTCTCCCGCTCGGGTCTGTCTGGCCTGGGTGCTTCTTGGTGGGTCTTCCTCCGCTCCTCCTCCTCTGCTCCCCTCTTTGGCTTACCCCAATATCCCATCTCTTCTCTTTCAGCCTCTCTGGTTGCCCTCTTGCTGACAAGAGCCTCAGAAACCTCATGGCTGCCCACTCTGCTGACCTCAAGTATGTTTGCGCTCCCTGACCTCCTGTCTCTTGGGCGGCACCCTCGCTTTGCTCTCCTTCCATGAGGCTCCTGCCAAAATCAGCCTTCTCCAAGGTGCCAAGCCTCAGCTGGCCCTAGCTCTCCTGAGATGGGCAGAGGGGCAGGGCCGTGGAGGGGCCGATTCTGCTTGGCTGGGGCTGCTCTGCCTGTGTGCCCCTGCTCTGAGCTCTGCTGTTCACCTCTCCGCTGGGGGCTAGGGGCTGCTGCAGGCTCCTGCGCTGCTCTTGCCCCATTCCCCACCTTCCAGCCTCTCCTGAAGACCCCCGACAGGGCTGTTTGGGCCTGCCTTCTCACTGCCCTAGAGATCTGGGAAAAGCCCAGAACCGACCAGGGAATGTAAGCCCTGCCGTGGCTCGGCAGGCCGCAGGCTGTGTGGCTCTTGCTGAATGAACTGAACGCTGATAATGAAGAGAAAGCTCCTTGTCCTCCCCTCTCCTGTCATGCTCCAGCTGCTTCTGCCTTGGCCCTGATGCCCTTCCTCCATGCTTATGCCTTCTGTTTGCTGGGCTCACCCGTTTCTGCTTCTGCACCTCCCTGCCCCTACCTAACACATGGGCAGGGCAGGCCCTGCAGGCACCAGCTAGCCTGCTTGACAGTCCCGCACAGCCAGGCGCAAGCACCCAGAGGTTTCCAGGTATCAGTGTCCTCTTGGGGTTGGAGTCAGGGACTGTTATTGCCTTTGGTTTTCATGCCTCCAGTTGTGCTGTGACTCCGCAGCCTCTGTGACCCTGAGCCACGGGGAGCACCTCCTGGGCACCGGGGTTGAGCTGAGGCCTTGGAGGAAGGGGGTTCTATTCTTGTCTCCTCAGGGCACCCCTCTCCGGGGGTGTCCCTCCCTCCCATAGCCCTCTGTGTTGGGGGCCCTGAATTCAGGTCAACACACCCTGTCTCATTCCATTCTGGGGCCAGACAGGATCCCGGGCACCGGTGCCTCTAAGATGAGGAAATGAAATTGCTGAAGGCTTCTAGGGACCTTAGCTGGCTCAGAGCTGGACAGAAAGCTCTGGGTCTCCCAGAGCCCCCACCAGCAGCCTTGTCTCTGTTTCTCTCTGGAGGCTGCCCTGGCCCCAGCAGCCAGGAGGAGTGTGTCATCAGGCCCTTCAGTTCCCACAGGGTGGGGTGCACCATCTCAGTTTCCTTCCTGGAAGTTAATAGCTTCAACATAAGCATTTTCTGAGTCTCAGATCACCACAGCCGATTCACACATTGACTTATTCATTCATTCTGCCCCTCACTTTGTCTAGTCCTAGAAACCCAGGAAACACTCAGTCCTGCAGCTTCTGGGACTGTCCTCTCTCCCTCTTTCCTTCTTCTCTTGCCATCTTTCTTGCATTCCTTTTTCCTTTCCCAATTCTGCTTTCTTTTCTATGATTAGTTCCCATGATGTTTCCCATTTGAGGGCCTGAATAATTGAAGGGTGAGAAATGTGGCTGTGTGCACCCAGTGGCCCCAATGTCACCATGTCCTTTCTGTCCTGCTAAGTGGATGCCCAGGTGGATGAAAGGAGCTTGGCACGGTTCCGGCCTGGAGACACGGCCGTCTGGGAGAGTTAGTGCTTTTTTAAGACTAAGAGCCTGTGAAGAACTTTAACTCCAAAATTCTTTAGAAATAACGACCAAAAGCCTCCCCTGTGTGAAAGTGAACCACTCATCAGCGTCGGCAAGGTGTGGGCAGGCAGCCAAGGCCTCCAGGCTCCTTCAGAAGCTCCACTCTTCCCCAGGGGCCTTTCCATGGGAGGCCACTTCCTCTCCTCCCTCCGACCACTGCACGAGCTTGGGACGATGGTGGTCCTGCCCCGCCACGTGTCCTGATATAGCAACCTCTTTGCTCTCTGCCACCTCCTGTGTGAGGGGGCATCGGGCACTGGCTCCTGATCAGCCTTGTGGCAGCCATGGGTGAAGGTGGCCTTGGGAAAAATGAGGTTCCTTTCATGACCTCCCTGTCCACATCTGGCTGCAGTGACAGTCGGATGATGTGTGTTCTGTGTTTTAAGTGAATCCCAAGGGCGTTCACTCTTCCCTCCCATGTGTCTGATGTGGTCAAGGGCTGAGAGGACATGGTTGCCTCCGGCCACAGCCACACACACCTGCCAGGGCATGACAGGCTTTGTGCAGGGTGAAGAATGCCTGTCCACAGCACAGGGATGGGGCTTAGAGAGGTACGACCTGGTGTGTATGGCCAAGGCAGAGGGTGTCCCTCAGACATGGTGCTCCCTCAGCCCAGATGGGACACTCAGAAACAGGCAGTGGGAGGGGTGGAGGTGGCTCCAGGTTCCTGCAGCTGACCCTGGGGGTCCACAGGGCCATAAGGAGCACGCAGAGGGGACACCTGCTCCTCTGACTATGTGAGCACTCTCCTCTCTGGGACACAACTCTTGAGAAAAGAGTTCTTTTCTCAAGAACTCATCCTGCCTCAGTGAGGAGTGCAGGATGGCCCCACCTGTGTGTTAGGGACCTGCCGGCCCCTTGGGAGTTATACCCCCACCTGAGACTCACTCACAGATGCCATCGGGGAGTATCTGCTCTGCTGCTGATGCCACTCACAGCCCAATGCTGTGCTTATCCCCGTCGAGGCCTGGAGCTGCTGTGGGTCTGTCACTCTCTGGCACCTGAGTGGCCACTTGCCCACTGCACTGAACCGGAGCTCTACCCGATGCTTTCCTGCCACTGAGACAAGGAGGAGCCCCATGTGGCCACTTGAACAGCTGCCAACCCAGGAAGGAGAGGCAGGCCATCTTCGGTTCTCTGGGCTGGCCAGCAAGGTATCCAACGTGTGGCCCACAGGGCGCGGATGAAGGAACCTGAGACTCCCCACGAGGGCACCCCGAGAAAACTCCTAGCGGCTGAAGAGAAGGTTGTAAGAGGTGGGGCCAGCCCTGCTGTGCCGCCATAGCCCTTTGGGTGCCAGGCTGTGCCCGGCCGCATCTTCCTCTAAGCGAGGAGATGTCCTGCCCCAGTGGCCAGATGTCACCTGTGCTGGTGGAAGACTCCGGTGAGGAAGGGCCGGCAGCATGGAATGTGAGACGTCCTCCCTGGAGTCTGAGCACCACAGCAAAGTGCCCACGAGTAGCAGGTGATCTGGACACAAGCACTGAAGTCTTGCCTGGTTCCTACAGGGTCAGGATACTCGTGAGGGGTGAGGCACAGAGAGCAGCCCTGACAGGGGATGGATCTACCCGCACAATCAGGTCACCTCCTCCCACTCTAACATCAGCAGGAACTCACATATTTTTCCTCACTGGACATTTGGAAGAAAATAGCATCCGTGCTTGTAATATTAAAGTGGAATTTTGTACCACCTCACGTGATGCATTCATCACATAGTTTTGGGTGTATAAAGTTGGACTTTTGTGCTTCTCCTCCTTAGTCTGCTGTAAGCTACTGGCTGTGTGAACTCTGAAGTCATGCTACACAACAGCCAGGCCTGGCATGGCCAGCACCATCTGCTATGCAGCAGGTGTGCAAAAAACCCTCTGTTCATTTACCAGCCCATGGTGGCAACCCTTTGTGAGGGCAAGCTCCCAGCCCATCCAAGAAGATGTACTGGTCTTAGGATCTGGAGAACTCATGCTTGAAGTTATGGCTCAGATATGCTCTGAATGCCTTTAGTGCAGCCTAGACCCTACAGAAGTCCAAGCTGGGAGCCCTTCGTGTCCTTGGGCTGCTGTGGACCCTGTAGGCCTGTCCCAGTGCCCAGGTTTGGTGTCTGGGTGTAAACCGATGCTGGAGCAGCAGTTGGCTGCTGTCCTCTCAGACTTCCTGGTCTCCCTTGGGGAGACAGGGGAGAAAAGTACTGAACCCCCGAGATGATCTCTTCAGACCCCTGTTGCTGGCAGTAGGCAGCTGGGGTGAACATCAGTGATGTTCCTCTGTGGACAAGGGAATGTGAGTGGGCTCACTCAAGGGCTGCGCCCGGAAGGCTTTCCTCTGGGAGTCCCAGGGCTCTGGGCCGGGGCTAAACGTCTTCACGGGCTCTGGTTCTAGTTCTGCTTTCCTCTGCAGGTGCCCCACGCCTGGCTGTGACGGCTCTGGCCATATCACAGGGAACTACGCTTCACACCGGAGGTGAGCCTGCCACGCCCTCAAGTCCTGGGCCCCAGGGGTGGGTAGGGAATCTCTTCCTTAGATGAAGATTGGAAGACACTAATGTTGCTGACCGCTGGAGTCCATTTCCATCTCTTTAATCTCAATTGTTGCCATTTCCAGAACCTGATTAGGTTGCCCTCTGCAGTAAGATAAAAGACAAAGTGTCAGGGTTAGGGGCTCATGGAAATGCTTCTCCTTCTGACCCTGCTGCCTCGTGCGAAGGCTCCGTGTCTGTGGTTTCTGCTTCTTACAATGGCTCCATCAGTTGCCCTCATTCTCTCCCACCCCAACCTGGGGTCACAGAGCGTGAGGGGCGAGGATGAGATGAACGGGGGTGAGAAGCCGCTGTTCTAGCACTAAGGTGGCCTTTTTTCCTCTTTCAAAATCAGCTTGTCCGGCTGCCCTCGTGCAAAGAAAAGTGGAGTCAAGGTGGCACCCACCAAGGACGACAAGGAGGACCCCGAGCTGATGAAGTACGTTGGGCCATGCTGGCTCTTTCATTGCTTTGCAGAATTGAGATTTTCCTGTGTTTTATAATGTAAAAAATGCCTGCTAGAGTCTCTTTTCATTAATACAATGGGTCACCTAACTGATCAATGGCAACTTCCGTTTTTATGGAAGCTCTCATGCTGCACGTTGGCACCTGTGAAGATGTGAGCCCTGGGTGTTGTACGGAGGGCATGGGTGCCAGAGCCTCCGGGCTTCTCAGGTCTGGAGTATGTGATGGGGCTGGGAGACGCAGAGCACCCTTCACACCTGGGAGTGGGCCCAGGGCCTTGCAACCTGCAGACTTTTGTCTGCAGGAAAGGTGAGGTGCAGAAGTCAAGGAGAAGAGGGTGGTTAGAAAGACGTTGAAGCTTCAAATCCCATGTGTCCGTCCACCCACACACCTATGCAGAGAGCTGGTAGATTGAGAGAGCTGGGAGGATCTAAACTGGACACCAGACACTGTTGGGTGAAGGAGAGAACATCCTTGGCCTTAAGTGACCCAAAGTCCTTGAGGCAAAAAGAATCTCCTCTGTTGCTCTCCCCACTGGGGCAGGGTGGGGCTGACGTGTCTTTGTGGGCCTCACAGGGGAACCCTGACTCTGTGTTGTCTTACTCGGTGGGGGTTTGTGTCCTCGCAAGCCTGTTCTCCCAATAGGGGATGGGTCCCCTGCACTGCCCACATGTAGGTGGGGGCAATGCTTTGCCACAGACTGGAACCAGGCGGCCCACTGGCCAATGTGCCCAGGACGGAGGTACTTTCAGAGCTGACATCTGGCAAAATGGGCAGTGGGTTCCCCAGCAGGTGAGCGGCGGAAATGATGGCTCTGGACACTTTGTTGCCCAGGGCCTTGGGGCTGGCTTGGTCGGGACACGGCCCTACTATGCCCACAGGAAACAGGTTGCCCTGATTGTGTTACCTGCTGGGCCAAGGGCAGGCGGACCTCACCCCCGGGGAGGGGGCAACTTGGCCGAGATTGGGTTGCCCCTCTTGGTAGCTCGCTCCAGCTGTGCCCCTGGAGGAACCTAACTGACCAACATCACATCCTTCGGAAGGGCTGGCCCCACCAGCTGTTTGGTGTAATAGGCTGTGGCTTGTTTATTTTTTACAATAAAACTGTAATGAATGCTAAATTAACAATTCAAAATTTGTGGTTGTTAGTACTATGAAGGCCGCACACTAAATGCTGAGGTGTACAAAAAACATTATGCCCCTGAGAATCCGGGAATTTGCTATGATCATATAAGTGCAACACCTTTATGGATTTGGCAAGGATCCTGCTGGCAGGGATATTACGAGTGAATCGTGCTGTATTTGCAGATGACTAAAATCAAGATCAGCATTTTTCAAATTAATCAGGAAAAACGGTTTTCCTTTCTAATGTGCTGTCAACTTAGCTTTAAAAAAAACAAGAGTTCTGCAGCCAAGTGGAGCCTTGACTTTGAGAAACAACACTTCAGCATTTGCAGGATAGACGAAATTCCTAATGGCTCGACGGCAGAGGGAACCTGACCACCTAACGCCTCCATTTTACAGGGATTTGCCTCCCCAGCCATAAACTTTAACTGCATTTATAATTGCCCAACGTCTTTAAACAGATGCAGATCGAAGCAGAAACTCGAATGGATGTGTCAGGTCTTGCTGAGGGATGGGATGTTGTCAGCGTGCATGAGCTGTGATCCGGAGAGCCTGGTGGAGCAAGTCCTTTTTATGACATCTCAGGCCTGCACTATTTAAAACTGAGTCACAACAGGCACTTGGTGGTAAATCCCTTTGCCACAGCTTTATAACTGGTCATAAAAGTCCTGCGGAGGTGCCACCATGGGAGTCAAGAGGCGAATGTCCCCCTGCCCTGCCCATTGTCCCCAGAGGGGAGCCCACGCTGCCCCTGGCCACACAGACACCCGACAAATGAAATGCACCTCTGGTTCCTGGTCCTGGCCATGTTTCTCATGTCACTGGCACACATGGCTTCTGCCCCCCAATATGTGACAGGAAACACTAGCTCACCCAAGAAGCACAGAGGCCTCACCAGCTCAGTGCCTGCACCCCTGCCCCAGCACGTCTCAACATGATGTCCCTGACGGCTTGAAAGTCTCCACACACGGTGTTGTGAGAACGAGAACATACCTGAAATCTGAAATCCTCTCCATGTATATGATCCAGGGGAACAAAAACAGTTTCCCTTGATGAAGGGGACTAGTGTTTTGCAAGAAAGGGAGTAAAAATAATTCAGATTTGGTCCAGGCGCTGTGGCTCATGCCTGTAATCCCAGCATTTTGGGAGGCCAAGGTGGGCGGATCACCTGAGGTCAGGAATTTGAGACCAGCCTGGCCAACATGGTGAAACCCCATCTCTACTAACAATACAAAAATCAACTGGGTGTGGTGGCGGGCGCCTGTAATCCCAGCTACTTGGGAGGCTGAGGCAGGAGGATTGCTTGAAGCCAGGAGGTTGAGGTTGCAGCGAGCTGAGATCATGCCACTGCACTCCAGCCGGGGCAACAGAGTGAGACTCCGTCTTAATAATAATAATAATAATAATAATAATAATAATAATACTAATAATAATTCAGACTCGACCGTGTAGAGTAACTGAAGAGCCACCTCCCATTTGGCCAGTGCCTCTTCCCGGCCCAGGTCCTCACCTCAGGGTCGGCTGTGCCTGGCCTGGTTCCTGGTCCTGGCCATGTTTCTCATGTCACTGGCACACATGGCTTCTGCCCCCCAATATGTGACAAGAAACACTAGCTCCCCAGCCACTAGCCCTCCCCAGGGCCCCATGGCTGGGAGGCATCCCCGTCTGAGGGGGGCTGGACATTGGATGTGAACTTCCCAAAGCTCCCATAGGGGCCGCTGGCAGTGTCTCTGCTCTGGATGGGGTTGAGACGGCCTTGGACTGCTCAGCGAACGTCCCGTAAGTGTCTGAGGGCTGGGTGGGTGGGACGAGCAACAAAGGGAAAAGCGCCCCGAGAGGGGCCTGTGGAGAGAGAAAGCAGGGCCCTGGCCGAGGTGGCTGGGAAGTGCCCGAAATGGCAGCTTCAGAGATGAGGCCAGTGTGGGGGCAAGGAGCCGGATGCTGCCCTCCCTGCCCAGGCCTCGTTGACCTCCCATTGAGTAGCACAGCCCTGTGCCCCCATCTCACCCCTGCAGCAGGAGCCTCTGCCACTGCCCCCGCCCCCCGCTACCGTCCTCCGGAGCGCTTCCCGCACCGACTGTGACTTCCCTGTATCCCCGTGGATCTCTTTGTAAATGGAGCAATGTCCTCTCTTGGGGTCTTGTGTTGCCAGGTAATCAGCACAGTTGAGCATGTGACAAATGGGAATTTGGATGAGTTTCATTGATGGAGAGATAAGAATGAGCCTTGCAGGTTGAAGATCTTGTCCTAGGTTTGGAGTGGGTTCCTGGATGACGTGGTCCCTCAGATCCCCAAATCCTGGTCCAGGTCCTTCCCTGAGGCAGTGGGGACAGACACTCAGAGAGATCTTGGGCCTGGGCCCTCTGCATTGTCACTGTCCTGTTTGTCTCTGACCCACACTGTGCTCGAGGCATTTGCCAATCTGAATTTATGTTATTTTCATAAGGGCCTCTATCCCTCTCCTGGAACACCCAGAACAAAGGAAAGGAAACCACCATGTAAGGCCAGCCTCAGGCAGGAGTGATTACGGGATGTCCTAGCGAGTCTCCCCCACATGAGGTCTGTGTTCTCCCCTCTAGAACATAGATCTCAGTTGTGTCAAAGCTGCAACATGTGTGGGCATTGCCCCCGATTGCACTGGCCTCAGTCTGGGAGGCTGTGGGGTGACAGGCCCCTGCTGTCCCTGAGCTCCCCTGCGTAGGGTACCTTGTCATTCTCATGGATCCAGAGGCCCCCAGGCCTATGCTTGATGCAAGCTCCCAGGGAGTAGCCTCTGGGTGGTCTCAGCTGACAACATGGCTCCACATTGCTGAGTGACACAGAAGTGACTCCAGCAGCAAGGCTTGGAGTGAACCTGAGGGCAGCCCCCAGGCCCAGGGTCATAGCTGCTGGAGGGCACAGAAAGAAGGTGGCTGCGGAGACTCCAGCCATACGGGGCTGTGAGGCCAAGGCGGAAGAGGGAGCGTGGCCCTGCAGTCTTCACATTCAGCCGGGAAGGGCCAGGTTCTTCCCTGAGGCTCCAGGACCTCAACTGCCCTCCCTGCCTCACTCAGAAGTCCTTTAATGTGTGATGCTGGGCTCTCTCGTGCCTGGCTTGGGAGCGTCTCCAGGCTTCTCCTCCCAACCCTTCGCCCCTGTACTCACCCTGGCCTTTCTGTGCCCAGGTGCCCAGTTCCAGGCTGTGTGGGGCTTGGTCACATCAGTGGAAAATACGCCTCTCACAGGAGCGCGTCCGGCTGCCCACTGGCCGCCCGCAGGCAGAAGGAAGGTTCCCTCAATGGCTCGTCGTTCTCCTGGAAGTCCCTGAAGAATGAAGGACCGACCTGCCCCACCCCGGGCTGTGACGGCTCTGGCCACGCCAATGGGAGTTTCCTCACCCACCGGAGGTAACTGTGCCTGCAGGCCCTGCCCCTCTGCAGTCAGTAGGGACCCTCGCCTGGGGCCTGGGGCTGAAGCCAGACCAGGACTCCGTGTGACCAAAGGTTCTCAAGGGAAAGGCCAGGCCACATGGGTAGCGGATGGGGGAGGCTAGTGGGTCCGTTGTGCCAGGTGATGCTGTTGGTTATGTCTTTGCCATGCGTCTTCCCTCATAAGCCACCCTTCCACATCCTGATGGAGCCCTTCCAGGCTGGGTGTGATGCTGGCACAGAGGCCACACATGAGCAGAGCCCTGGGTCTGACATGTTCTCCTAGCAGGCTGACAACTTCTCAGGAAAAGTGTGTCTCCTACACCTTTTGCCGTGTCTCTCCCATGCACACCTCTTCTTTGAACTCTGGGCAGAGACCCCTGCCTGCTTTGCAAGGGAGCTGGCGACCCCTCACTGTCTGGAGGTGGGCCTGGGCAGCACTCACCACCTCTCACCTGCCCTCCAGCACCTGCTGTGGAGCTGAGGGACCTTGCTTCACCAGCCCCCACTTCCTGTGTGTGTCCTATGGCGACAATAAGTGCCTGGTCCCATCAGAAACCCTGTGTCTGGGCCTAGGGCCAATGCTGACTCTTCATTCCCTCCCCTGTCCCTCCCCTCCCCTTTTTCCCTCCTCCTTCCTCTCCCTTCTCCCTCCTTTCCTCTCCTCCCTCCCTTCCTCCTTTCCTTTCCCTCCCCTTTCCTCCCCTCTCCCTTCCCCTGTCCCTCCCCATTTCCTTCTTTCCCTTCCCTTCCCCTTCCCCTCCCCGCTCCCTCCCCTTTTCTTCCTCTCCCCTTCCCTCCCTCTCTCCCCTCCCCCTCCCCTCTTCCCTCCCTCTCTCCCCTCCCCTCCCCTTCCCCTCCCCTCCCCCTTCCCTTTTCCCTCCTCTCCCCTCCCCTCCCCACCCCCTCCCCTCCCCCTCCTCTCCCCTTCCTTCCCCCCTCACCTTCCCCTTCCTCACCTTCTGTTCTTTTTCTTCACCTCCCCTCCCTTTTCCCTTCCTTCCTCCCCTACAAGATTAATTAACTCACTCATTCAACAAAAGCATTTGCACCATGTACCCAGCCCTGGAGAGAGAGCAGAGAAGAAAAGGACAACTAACCCTTATCGTTGTAGAGTGCATTTGGGGCAGAGTAGGTGGGACAGCCTGTAAACAAATAAATACGTAAATTACAAAGAGGACAAGAAAGTCCTCTTTGAGAAGGAGGTAGCAGCTTGGTCTGAGGTGTTTGGGGCACAAGGCCTCAGTGAAGTGGCTGGAGCTGGCAACAGCCTGGCCCACTGGATGAGGTTGGAGGTGCTGGGGGGCTGGAGCCAGGGAGAGGCAGCGAAAGGAAATGAGGTAGAAAGTTCTGGGCCAGGGCTTATCTGGCTGCCAGCTGGCAAGGACTCAGCGTTCACTGTGAGTGAGGGGCCCTGGCAGAAGGCAGAGGAGAGACTAGATCTGGCACGGGCAGCTGGCATGGTCACAGTCGCAGAAGCCAGGAAGGCCACTAAAGGAGGCTACTGCAGCCAGGGTCAGGTGGGCAGAGACTCACGCTGGGCTTCCTAAAGACGTCTCAGCTTGCCTCAATCAACCTTTACTTATGGTGTGGATACAATCACTTCATAAAGGAAATCATGCCTGAGAATGTACAATTTTAATGCCTTTTTCTGCTCGAGCATCTGTATCCGAGGAGTGATCTGTGATTGTCGTTACCACCACATCCTAGAGGGTATCTCAGAGGCAGAGTCAGCTAGGACCGGCTCCTCTGGGAGGTCCGGGCTGCAAAGTACGGGCAAGTGGGTCATTTGGACCTCAGACCCCAGAGGGAGCCTTACCCAGAGCAACACTGCCCCGGCCCCTCGAGTGTCAGGTAGGGCCAGCTATGGCTGTGCCAGGTGAGGTGAGCTCTGGAGTGTCCCCTTCCCAGCCTCTGCCCTGCCTAGATGTAGCTTCTTTTTCCCCATAGAACACAGTTTGGCCATAGGGAGGCCCTCCGGGTCATCTAGGTGAGGTGAACATACCTTCTGTTAACCCATAATGTGTAACCCTGGGCTGGTCATGGTGTCAGACCCCAGACTAGTCGTGGTGACCCCTAGACTATCCCATAGTGTGTGACCCTGGCCTTGTCATGGTGCGTGATCCTGGGCTGGCCGTGGTGGGTGACCCTGGGCTGGTGGTGGTATGTGACCCTGGGCTGGCCGTGGTATGTGACCCTGGGCTGGCCGTGGTGGGTGACCCTGGGCTGGCCGTGGTGGGTGACCCTGGGCTGGCCGTGGTATGTGACCCAGGGCTGGCCGTGGTGGGTGACCCTGGGCTGGCCGTGGTGGGTGACCCTGGGCTGGCCGTGGTATGTGACCCAGGGCTGGTCGTGGTGGGTGACCCTGGGCTGGGCGTGGTGGGTGACCCTGGGCTGGCCGTGGTATGTGACCCTGGGATGTTCATGGTGGGTGACCCTGGGCTGGCCATGGTATGTGACCCTGGGATGTTCATGGTGGGTGACCCTGGGATGTTCATGGTGGGTAACCCTGGGCTGGCCCTGGTGGGTGACCCTGGGTTGGCCGTGGTGGGTGACCCTGGACTGGCCATAGTATGTGACCCTGGGATGGTCATGGTGAGTGACCCTGGGCTGGTGAATGATATGTGGCCTCTGCTTCCAGTTTGTCAGGCTGTCCCAGAGCAACATTTGCTGGAAAGAAGGGAAAACTCTCAGGGGATGAGGTCCTCAGTCCAAAATTCAAGACTAGCGATGGTAAGGATGGCTTCCTGAATTTCCCTGCTCATGACTAGGTGCCCGGGTGAGTGAGAGCTGTGCACCTTTTTGGTGGGAAGAAGGCAGAGAGATGAAGCCCCTCCTGGAATGAGTCATGGCAGAGGCAGATCCCTTGACCTGAGCTGACAGCCTTTTGGACCTTGGCTCTGCAGCTCTTGACACCTGTGTCTGGGGCCCCTGGCCCTCAGGAGGTCATGCCTGCTGTAACCTGCGGCTTTGGTGACCACTGGGATCAGAGTCCAGTGGAGCCCATGTGCTATGATTTTGTGGAGAGGTGAGGCTCATTCGCACGTAGGGGAAGAAATTCAGCATCGCCCAAACAAACTTCCATCTTTAATGTAGCAATTAATATCTCCCAAAGAGATTTAAGCCTTTCCACCTGTCACCCAGCTCAGGAGGCAAACCATAAACACTCATCTCACAATTTTCTTTTCTTTTTTCTTTTTTCTTTCTTTTTTTTTTTTTTTTTGAGACGGAGTCTTGCTCTGTCGCCCGAGCTGGAGTGCAGTGGCCTGATCTCAGCTCACTGCAAGCTCCGCCTCCCGGGTTTACGCCATTCTCCTGCCTCAGCCTCCGGAGTAGCTGGGACTACAGGCGCCCGCCACCTCGCCCGGCTAGTTTTTTGTATTTTTAGTAGAGATGGGGTTTCACCGTGTTAGCCAGGATGGTCTCGATCTCCTGACCTCGTGATCCGCCCGTCTCGGCCTCCCAAAGTGCTGGGATTACAGGCTTGAGCCACCGCACCCGGCCTCATCTCACAATTTTCAAGACAGACTTCTGCAGCACGCAATGTGGGGTATGAGCCCCAGAGAGATGAGCTCAGACAACCAGGAGGGGGGACCTCTGCTGCACGGGGGGTTGCAGTTCCATCTAGAAAGCAGGCTTCCCCACAGCACTTTGGCCCAGGCCTGCCTGAGGCCCAGAGCCACAGCTCAGGTTTCTCACTGGGTCAGTGTTGGAGAATGATGAGGAGATCAAGCAGCTGAACCAGGAGATCCGAGACCTGAACGAGTCCAACTCAGAGATGGAGGCCGCCATGGTACAGCTGCAGTCCCAGGTAGGTGGTGCCGCCCCCCACTTCTGAGCTCTTTGCCTTCCCAACCCAAACATTCATCCTGGGAACGGTGAGGCATCCGTCGGCACTCATCAAGGTTGCCGTCAGGGCTGAGCTGACGGACAGCGCAGTGCCTGGCACACAGGCACACTTAGGACGTGCTGGCCACTCACGTGGTGGTGTCTGTGAAGTCACACTGTGAGTGCCGGCGGGTTGCTGGAGCTGGTTGTCCCGCTAGGGCTGTGGTCTCGTTAGTGTTAATAATACTATTAATAATACTAGTCCCATTAAGATTAGCAGCACTGTCTCTCTTACTCTCATTAGAATTAGTCCCGTCAAGGCTAGTGGTCCCATTAGGCTTACTGGTCTTGTGAGTACCAGTAGTCCATGAGGGTGGTGCCTTAGAGCCAGGCCTCTGGAGCCAGGTTTCTTCCCCAGCACAGCCACATACCAGCTGAGGGACCTGACAAACCTTTCAGCCTCTTCCTCCGTAAAATGGAGGTTAAGAACAGGATTCTACTCCAGGTTATTGTACAATGAACGCATTTCTATGAGGAAAACATTTAGCATAAGCACCTGATTGGCCGGGCGCGGTGGCTCAAGCCTGTAATCCCAGCACTTTGGGAGGCCGAGACGGGCGGATCACGAGGTCAGGAGATCAAGACCATCCTGGCTAACCCGGTGAAACCCCGTCTCTATTAAAAAATACAAAAAACTAGCCGGGCGAGGTGGTGGGCACCTGTAGTCCCAGCCACTTGGGAGGCTGAGGCAGGAGAATGGCGTAAACCCGGGAGGTGGAGCTTGCAGTGAGCTGAGATCCAGCCACTGCACTCCAGCCTGGACGACAGAGCGAGACTCCGTCTCAAAAAAAAAAAAAGCACCTGATCCAGAGTAAGTGTGGTCGATGAGAGCTGCTGTTGCTGAGGAATAGGATTACAAATTACTTTAAATGTTTGTGTCATATTTCCTGATTTCCCTAAAATGAGCATTTGTAATCAGAAAAATAAAAAAAAAACACTAAAGATCTTATTTTGAAAATAAGAGCATGCCTCACCCATGGCTGCTGAGTGGAGTGTGCAGCCGCAATGGGGGAGTGGGCACACATAACTGTGCCCCTAATGGCTGGAGGGACAAAGGGACAAGGAAGTGACCAGGTCCCACAGGGAATTTGGGCAGAGCCCCTCTGGGCAGGGACAGATGGGGAGATGGCAGCCTCCACCAAGGCGGCAGAAAATGAGTGACATAGTCTAGCCCCACGTGTCTCGTTACTCTGCTCTTGTCTCTACTGGCGAACAGGCCCACGTTGACCGCTTGTTACTCAAGAGCCTGTATAAAAATAGCATCACCCCATGGGGATCAGGAAGGATTTTCGTTGTCATGCACATGTCGATGCTGCGTGCCCACAGGTTCATAGGCAGTGACGACAGAGAAGGGGTGACGGCCCTCCTGGCAGAGCCATCCCCATCCCCTCCTGGTGTCTCCGAGTGTGGAGATGCACTGTTGTGTGGGTGTCCCACTTTGTGCTCCCTGCTCCTCCCCTTCTTAGAGTCCTCAGAGGCTTCATCAGTGTCAGTGTCCTTGGGGTAGCACCTCTGATTTCTCTTTATTTGCCAAAAGCACTCTTTTTAAAGACAGATTATTACCTTTTACTGTCATCCCTTCGGAAGGACTCAGAGGCCCCTGTCCCTCTGAGGGAATTTGGTGAGTGGTGTCCTCTGCAGCAGGGCAAAGGCACAGGGAAGGCAGGTCCCTGTCCCCCATGCATCCCTTTCAAAGCCACATGCTTGTCGCCAGGTGGCAGAATAAGCGTGCTTGACCCCATCCACAGCCTCCCAGGAAGGAGCTCACCACTCCTGCCTCGTGTGTCACCCACACTGTCTTTCTGTGAGTTTAGCCTCTGCCCGCATGGCTCCCTGCAGATGTGCAGTCGGGCTGGCGGCTATTCCTGGACACCAAAAGCCTCAGGGCCAACACAACCCTGGGCAGGTTCACCACCATGGTGGGGAAGTGAGAAGACTTGCCTGTAGTTGACCTGGGGAAGACGTGCTTGGGAGGCACTGAGGAGGCTCTCTGTTGGTCTTTCTGGTGAGGGGAAGACCCAAAGGCAGTCTGACACCGCACAGGGTGGGTGCAGTGATTCCCATCTTACTGATAGAAGCAGGAAGCATGGTGAAGCGAAGACCACAGCAGGTGGAGTCTGAAATGGAGACAGGGCGCTGTGAAGTCTGTGCTCCCACCCCATCCCCTCAGGACAGAGGGGCTCAGAAAACCAGGGGGGGACCTCTGCTGCACAGGGGTTTCAGTTCCATCTAGAAAGCATGGTACAGGGAGACGTGCCACATGAGCCCCCTTCCTGGCTTCCCTGGAGTCAGGCCATGTCTCCAGAGGGCCCTTGCCTTTCTCTCCTCTGGCAGCCCCTCACCTGTGGCAGGACACTTACAGGAAGGCAGGGTCCCTGCCCCTTCCCCCACCCCAGGGTTCTGCATTCTCCCAGAGGGTTGTGAGAGGCAGCCCAGAGAGGACTCCCAGGAGGATGGGGGCCAAGGGCAGGCAGCACTTCAAACCTCTCTCTGGCACAGATCTCCTCCATGGAGAAGAACCTGAAGAACATCGAGGAGGAGAACAAGCTCATTGAGGAGCAGAATGAAGCCCTGTTTCTGGAGCTGTCTGGCCTGAGTCAGGCCCTCATCCAAAGTCTCGCCAATATCCGCCTTCCACACATGGTAGGCAGCATGCGGACCTGCCAGCACCACAGCTGCCCCCCAGGGTCTCTTCGGAAAGCAGGAGGGCAGGGCATCTCCCACCCCCTCTGCCACTGGGTCCTGCCCTAGGGGTCCTGTGCCCTGGTGGAGATTCTCTCTACCCCGAATGGCCCAGGCAGGCTGTTGGCTATGGTGGCTTTAGCCCTCCTGAGTAGCTAATGAATCCGAAGCAAAATGGTGATTCCATCAGCAGAGAGGCTACTGCTGGAATGGCTACAGAGAGAAACACTCAAAGCAACCAGGGCAGGGCAGCCAGTGCTGCCCCTAGTTGGTATGGGCTTGTCTCGGGTCACACGGGGGCACAGGTTTGATGCTCCCACATCAGGTTCTTTGGTGTGGGGCCCACTGCATGGATGGGGCTTGCTAACCTGGTTCTGTTCTCTAGGAGCCAATATGCGAACAGAATTTCGATGCCTATGTGAGCACCCTCACCGACATGTACTCCAACCAGGAGTGCTACCAGAACCCGGAGAACAAGGACCTCCTGGAGAGCATCAAGCAGGCTGTGAGGGGCATCCAGGTCTAGGCCGTGTGGCACCCAGGAGTGTCCCAGCCCACCACACCGTTTACCTCCCCCGCCCTGCCCCACACCGTGGGGATGCCCAACTCACAGTGACTTCCCGTTCGCGGCCCGGTGTGGCCTCGGGTGGGTTTATCCAAAGGGATGGCTGGAAATCGGCCTCTCCCACGATGCTCCCTCCAGGCTTGGGGCCGTGGCGGCCCCATCCATGTGCATAGGGGCACTGAAGAATTACAAAGTGATTTATTTTTGTTTTCTGAAAGAAATCTGAAGAGCAGCTCAAAGTCTCCAGTGGAAGCTCATGGACAAGGTTCTCAGGGAAGTTTTGGAGTTTGCAACCACAGTATTCCTTTGTCTGTCGAGGCTGGGAGGGTAGCCGTGAGCGTGGTGGGCGGGTGGTGTGAGTGGCATCTTGGCCTGGAGGACATGCCCGGGGCAGCGTGTCTGTGCTCAGTGAGGGCGGCGGAAGCAAGTGCGTTTTCTGTTTTCATTTAATTCAGTTTTGTGTTAAGGGTGGAACAAAGCTCTGTCCCAGAGGGAAAGTTAGGAATAGGCCTCCCAGAGGACACTCCAGACAGTTGACAAGCATCGCAGCCCCTGTCAGGTCAAGGAATTTTAACCTGGGAGACTCCTGGAAATCAGCCTAGTGCCTGGGGGCAGCTGGCGCGCTGAGGCTGTGGAGATGTGTGTGGCCCTGGGTCACAGCTCCCTGTTTGGGCTGCAGCCTTTAGACCCTGGGTCTGGGATCCATGTCCAGGGACCGCTCTGGATTCTGTGCATCCACCCGGACCCCTGACCCATCACTGCCACATTATCCGGGGCGTGGCCAAGCTTGACCTCTGCATCCATGGCGACGGAGGTGGCAATGACATCATCAAGGTCAGAGGGTAAATTCCTAACAGGAGACCACCAAGGTTTCACTTCTTTTAGATCCATCCAGTATGCGAAAAAAGGGTACATTTTAATTTAATGTGTTAAAAACACAATGTTCCTACTGTGTAAATAGCATCCAAGTCAATTGTGACTGCAATTCCAAGTTAGTATTTAAAAGTAGAGAAATTGCACTTCCTGGAAAAAATTAAAAAGTAGTTAGTTTAATTATTCTGTAAATTATTTAATTTTGTCAAGATGTATTTATATTCACAACCTCTTATGTTAACGTTTGCTATTTATTTAACATTTTTATTTATTAATTTTATACTATTTCAACTAGACCCCACACCAGGGCACCCTAAGAGGGGAAAAGTGAATTCAAAGCAAAAATAACTATTTGACTGTAATGTAGGCCACAAAAAATCTTGATATAACTCCTAGTTATAATTTTGATGCAACCAAGTTATTTTTTATATATTTTGTTATTTATTCTTTTAATAATGGAATTTTTTTAAAAACGATTTTGTAACTGAGGAATTTTGATAATTTGGGGATTTTTTTCCCCTTGGTCCAGTGGAGAGAAAGACATTTTGGTTTTCTTTTTCCATTTTGGGTTCCTTTTGTTTCAAGCACGGATAACAGCAAATGGAATTCTGTATTTATTATTATTTAAGTGTAGCGCAGATGTGTGTGCTTGGGCATGTTTCTCGTGTCGCGTTTGCGTGTCGGCCCTTGCGGTGGAGTCCTGTTGCTGTGAGGGGGTGCCGGCCGCAGGCAGCCTCGAGTCGCCGCTGGGCTCACAGGCTGTGCCGCCCATCCCTCCGACAGCTCCAATACTGTGACCCTCCTTCCTCAGGAAATGCGTTGAACCCACAGCACTCCATGGTGTGTTTGCAGGGTGATTTCCTAATAAAAGTCCACTCTGACTGTGAGTCGGTGCTGTGGTCTGTGGGGAGGACACTGTCTCCGTTCCTGGTGGGCTCTATCATGCACCCTCCTGGAAGCCATTCCTGGTGAGCTCTATCATGCACCCTCCTGGGAGTCATTCCTGGTGAGCTCTATCATGCACCCTCCTGGGAGTCATTTCTGGTGAGCTGTATCATGTACCCTCCTGGGAGTCATTCCTGGTGGGCTCTATCATGCACCCTCTTGGGAGTCATTTCTGGTGGTCTCTATCATGCACCCTCCTGGGAGTCATTCCTGGTGAGCTCTATCATGCACCCTCCTGGGAGCCATTCCTCGTGAGCTCTTATCATGCACCCTCCTGGGAGTCATTTCTGGTGAGCTCTATCATGCACCCTCCTGGGAGCCATTCCTGGTGGGCGCTATCATGCACCCTCCTGGGAGTGCGTGGGCAGGAGGGGCGTCATCCATCTCTGGTCTCTCCTTGATACTACACGTGGGGCCCCCTTTGTGTCAGTTTAGCCAATATCTCCTTTTGAAACTACCCTCCCTCACCGCCTCCATGTGTGTTTCTAGAAGGTCTAAGTCCCTCTATCTTGCCCCTTCCCACATGACCACTCATTTGCAAATTGAAGTTTTTCCCAGGAGTCTTTTCTTAGGGTCAGGGAGAAAAAGTTTTCCTGCTGAGGTTGTTAGGCTTGGGGGTGTGGAACTGGGGTTTCCCTGGGCTCTCTCTTCTGGCCACAGGAGGGAGCCATCAGTAATAGGAGAGAGTTCAGACATTCTGGAGGTGGGCAAAGCTGACAATGGAGGGAGACGTGGAGGAGAAGAGAGCTCTCTGATGATCTTTCTAGAGCTCATGGACCCAGCCATGTCTGAAGGCAGTCTACCCTTGAACTGCCCACTTATGTAAGGCAATGGATTCTTTTTTTTTTTTTTTTTT